>NW_015548288.1:1424019-1425211 GCF_001515605.1 Sinocyclocheilus anshuiensis
CTTCTGCACTGCTCCAGTTTACTCTTGAAACTTGGCATAGCAGTACGTCTGTTGTCAGCTCTTGTATGATAAAATGCTTGTGATGTTCATTTGTAAGTCATTTTAGATAAAAGTGTCTGCTAAACGACTAAATGTAAATGTAAAAACAGCAGCTATAGCACAGCTGTATCACTAAAAAGTCACACAACAAGGTCACTGCTTACTAACTACATTGCCAATACTTTTGGAACAAATGTAGCCATTTTCCAAATAAGTAATAATAGGCCTATTAACCTGCAATATTATGTAAGTGATATCTGATAAATATGGTGAATTAAGTAATTCTGATGCATAAAGCAAACCGTAGTATATGTGCATATCAGTGATTTCAAATTTTATATTTAAAGTTAACCGTGGAAGATTTTCTTTGGGCTGAGGAGGTGAGCTGAAGGGCCTTTAAAATGGTATCTGTCTAGACTGAAAAAGGCAAGTTGCCATAATGAAGACCATGCTTCACGTTTCATTCATACTGGACGTTGGAGGCCGCCCTCGCACAGAAACTCCACATATGCATCACAGAAGCCTAACAGAACTGATGAGGCTCCAGGAAATCCCTAATATGGACAAAGGCATCCTGCTATCGCTGTGACTGAATGAAAAGATAGAAACGTTTGAACTGATTAAACATGAATACAATAAACATACGACATATACGGCTTTTCTGTGTTCTTCAAGCCATCTCGGGTATTTTCATAATAATTAAGTATATTTATAATCTACTGCTAATCGACATAGCCCTTATTACAGTATAGAATATATTTTCTGCCTCATTCTGTGATAAGAAGCCACATCAGCTCAGAAAAGGAAGTTATTACAAACATTCGACTGATGTTGTGGAGTACAAGCATGTTATAATGTTCTCTTGTTGGACAACAGATTTAGAAATGCTTCTCATTACAAGTCGTACAAGGGAAGATGTTTGGCGTGCATTGTTTTTTCAAAAGCTCGTTATAAGCGGGGAGGCATTTCCTCATCTCAGCGCGTGAACTCACAGGCACACAAACAGAGCCAACTCAGAGAGAAATAAAACTCATGGAAATGATTTAAACAAAACTGCAATTCACAAGCGCGTATTGAACCATGGATGTCATACTGGATGGTTCAATATTAAATTGAGAATTTTGGCATCATTTTTATAGCCTATATATATATA
>NW_015548288.1:1425878-1440825 GCF_001515605.1 Sinocyclocheilus anshuiensis
GTTCTTCTGCACTGCTCCAGTTTACTCTTGAAACTTGGCATAGCAGTACGTCTGTTGTCAGCTCTTGTATGATAAAATGCTTGTGATGTTCATTTGTAAGTCATTTTAGATAAAAGTGTCTGCTAAACGACTAAATGTAAATGTAAAAACAGCAGCTATAGCACAGCTGTATCACTAAAAAGTCACACAACAAGGTCACTGCTTACTAACTACATTGCCAATACTTTTGGAACAAATGTAGCCATTTTCCAAATAAGTAATAATAGGCCTATTAACCTGCAATATTATGTAAGTGATATCTGATAAATATGGTGAATTAAGTAATTCTGATGCATAAAGCAAACCGTAGTATATGTGCATATCAGTGATTTCAAATTTTATATTTAAAGTTAACCGTGGAAGATTTTCTTTGGGCTGAGGAGGTGAGCTGAAGGGCCTTTAAAATGGTATCTGTCTAGACTGAAAAAGGCAAGTTGCCATAATGAAGAACATGCTTCACAAGTCACATTAACAAAGGTCAACTCATCTTCACCCACAGAATTCAGCTCACCTCCATGAAAATTCAGGCTGCTTCAGATGAAGAAAAAAACTAAGAGTTGTAAATGGGCAGTCAAATGAGTCATTTTCCCTTTTCACATTTTAATTTAACAATATGTCAGTGGGAGAAATAAGAGGGAGAGAGAGATGTGTGTGTGTGGGGTAATGAAAGGGTTTGACTTCATTGATCTCACTTTCATTCAGATTGGAAGTGAATGTGCGCTCATGTTCTCGTTAAAATAAGGAGGCATGCAATGATGGAGAAATATTAAGAATGAGAGAATGAGAAAAAAGATAAGAGTGCTCCAAGTGGATACAGACAAACAAACTAAAAAAAAATTAAGTTTTAGTTTTGTCACTAACATTTGTCACTACCTCCATGTAAACTGGCTTGCGTATTGATCAGGAGTTGCTTTATAATCAGCATGTTGATGAACGCCTCAGTGAGCAGAAATCTATGGGCAACTGGGCCATTAGGGAAAGCTCAGCTATTAAAAATCTGACAGAGGTTTTGAAAGCTAAAAACAATCAATTATCAAAGAAGTGACGGAGAGGGGAAATGGGAAGCGTGCTGTGCCATCATTCTTGTTAACGATCACAAAAATGCAGAACTGCACTGCCGCAAAACCTTCAGACGAGTTATAAAAGCTTGGGTAGTTACAGAAAATAATAGCTGAATCTGAATCCAGAGAGATACAGCAGAACATATTTACATTACTTCCTGCTCAGATGCTTTCCAACAAGTGACTGAATGTAATATGAGTGTCAGTGTACAGATGAATTACATGTTTCACATTACCTTAATAAATCTATCTGCTAAAATGAGTTTTGATTTATCGTTGTGTCTGAAGGACAGAGTAAGTTGCATGCATAAAAAAAACATACCAATGTTCAAAACTAGGGATGTAACGATGCACCGTGAGCCGGCTGAACATCGACAAGTATGTGACGATTCAAATCGGTTGAGATGTTAAAGGGGTCATATGATGCTATTTTAAAGATCATTATTTGGTGTATTTGGTGGAACAGAATATGTTGACATGCTTTAATGTTCAAAAAACACATTATTTTTCAAATACTGTACATGAAAACTTGAAATCACATCATATGACCCCTTTAAACGAATCGCGATACATTAGGGGGTGGGAGTTTATATGAATGTATCTCTGAGGGGAACTGACTGTCTTTAGAAAATGGTATTTTCTTTTCATCTTCACTCTGTATAATGTCGCTGTGTGCTGTTCCATAAGCACTGTCAGAGTGCTGTTTCTGTTTTGTGCAGATGTTTTATGTAGTATAGTTTTACAAAACTAAAGTCAGGGCATTCTGTTTTTGTTTTAAAATCTCAAATTATACAGTATAATTTAGATAAAAAAAACTGCATGCATACAGCATCTTTGTTTGGATTGTGATTCAAATGTAGTGGTTGCCTCTAATTTTGAATGGAAAGAACACAAGCAAAGCCTTTGTTTATATGAAGAGATTTTTTGTCTTATTTATTCGATAAGATTTGGGGTTTGTTTTAAAATTTCAATCTAGTTTTGTTAATTTGACATATTTCAATTTCACGAAGAAATGTGCAGCATTTTGTCCAATCAATAATAAAAGGACACCTTTTCATTTATAATTCGTCTTAAATCAAATTTTTTTTTAAGTGAAAAGAATCATATTGTGAAATCAGTGTCATGAATCGTATCGCATCAAGAGTTGAGTGAATCGTTACATCCTTATTCAAAACATTATATATATAGATATAATAATGAAAAAATAAAGTGTTCATATATGCAACCTTGACTCAATATCTCAAATTAGGTCATGCCACAATGAAGTATTTGTCATTTATCAGTCATGATTTTTATGTATGAAACGCCTTTTGAATTGAGCTAAAATTTGTATTACAGTGAACTGAATTGCAACTCAAATCTCGACTTCCTGCAGAGTGTGGCCAATTCAACTCAAATTTCAACTGAAGAATTGAAAAGGGAAATAATTCTTCAAATCTGTATTTTGCACAACCATAGAATGCAATGTGATCCAAAACGTTTTAATCAAGTATAGAGGCCTGTTCACACCAAGAACAAAAAACTACAACCATAAAGTTTGAAAAAATAACTAATAACTATGTTGTTCTCAATGAGCTATAACTGTGCTAATGCCAGTGATGAGAACATTTTTACTTGATCATTACTTGCATGCTAAAAAAATTATATTTAGCATGTGAACAAGTGTTATGTTGGCTATTAGTTCTTATAGGAATAAATAAAATAAATCAGTTTGAAGGCCAGCACTTGATTTACACAGTCTATAGTCATCATTTCTACCCTTGAATCATTTGTCACTGTTTTTCAATATGTTATTGACTCTGGATATATGTGACCCTGGACCACAAAACCAGTCTTAAGTCACTGGGGTATATTTGTAGCAATAGCTAAAAATACATTGTATGGGTCAACATTATTGATTTTTCTTTTATGCCAAAAATCATTAGTATATAAAGATCATGTTCCATGAAGATATTTTGTAAATTTCCTACTATAAATATATTAAAACTTAATTTTTGATTAGTAATATGCATTGCTAAGAACTTCATTTGGACAACTTTAAAGGCGATTTTCTCAATATTTTGATTTTTTTGCACCTTCAGATTCCAGATTTTCAAATAGTTGTATCTTGACCAAATATTGTCCTATCCTAACAAACCATATTTACTATTTATTCAGCTTTCAGATGATGTATAAATCTCAATTTCGAAAAATTTACCCTTATGACTGGTTTTGTGGTCCAGGATCACATATGCTTAATGCATTTTATTTTTTTTATTTCCTACAGTACATACTGTTTCAGTGTTGGATCTGCATTACATGTCCTACTTTAATGAAACCAGATATTTAACATTCTCATAAGTGATTATTTTCAGCTCTCATCTCATTTATTTCCATCTTTCTTGCTCTCTGCATTCCCTCATGTCAATCAAAGGAAATTAAGGAAATTAATTAAAACAACCAGGCTAGCAACAGGGTGACATTTGGGGTAATTGGAGAATCTTAGTTCTTCTTCTGTCTGCAGACAATCCATTTCCACCTGCAGAGAGCCCATTATGAGGAGCAATACAGATGCATGTGTGAGAAATAGATTCCTAGCTATTAGTCATTATAAACAGGTCGAACAAAAACAAGCCTCACTGGCTCAATGTTGCAGCTAGAATTACATTTTAGGTTTTGACCCTGGCTTTCAGGACTGCCACTGGAACAGCACCTCCCTACCCCAATTCACTCCTAGAAGTATATATTCCCTCCCACCAGCTTAGGTAATGGAATGAACAATGAGGCAAAAGTCACTCTATACAAAACCTTTACCCTGTTCCTGTCTGGTGGAATGAGCAGCCAACTCCACCTGCACTGCAGAGACCATCACATCTTTTAATAAGCATCTGAAGAAACATCGGTTACACTTTATTTTAAGGTGTCCTTGTTACAGTGTAATTATACATTTAAGTACTGACCAGACAGTGTACCGCCCTCCTGGTCGCGTGCAGAACGAACCTCCGGCCATCACACCGGCACTCCAAATCAATGGCCGACCAGGCCTCCTCACACGATCACCAGCTAAGCTGCCACGATACAGCGGGTCGACGCCCCTGGAACCCTACCTGGCGCAGGTCGACCTGGCCGCTCTACATAATGTGTTACCGAAACATCTCTTCTGCAAGCACTTTACCACCCCAAATGTTTAAACCAATGTACATATAGACACACGTGCAAAAAAAAAAAGCTTCTATAGCTTGCGTCATAATCTAATTGTCTAATAAACCTGACATCGTATATTATGAATATTACTGGCTCTTTGATGAATTGAGCTGGATAAAAAAAATGCATAAAAGTGTCTGCTAAATGCTTAGCTTTCAGGGTCCAGGTCCATAGGGGAAGACACACTGGGTGTATGTGTATTAGGGTTGGGCGATGTCTACCAAATTGGCATCGGACAATGTCTGCACTCTGCAGTGAAACATCGTGATGGACGATGACATCGCGGGACGGGGCGGGGTTTGGGGTGTGCCCGAAGCGTGACACAAATAACGCGTTCTACGGAGCCACTAAAAGGTTAGCCGCTTGCTAGTGGTAGCCTGTTGCATTACAGTACATGAAAGTTCACTTACCACATACACAGTAGGGGTGCAACGGTTCAACTTACTCACGGTTCGGTTTGTATCACGGTTTTAGAGTCATGGTTTCGGTACGGTTCGGTATGTGCTATGTTTAGAGAAAAAACTATATATTGTCAAATAAAAATAAAGAAAATAAGAACAAATAATCTAACTACAAGCAACAGCACAAATAAATGCAATAGAGCAAAGATACAAATAAAATAAACAGTGCTTTTCAGGTTTTTTAGGTAGGTCTAACAGTTTTTAGGTACAGAAATTGAATAAAGTAATCAAATGTAAAACTACATTGCATATTTGACTGTATAAATTAAAAATTATTCCTTATTAAAGTTACAAAAGTTATTCAATCAAGAGCAGTGAGTGATTTCCGTGTTGTTGCTGTTTAATTAACTTTAAGAAAGTGCTGTCACTTTAAGAGAACGCACAGATACTGTTTGTTCAGCCGACTACGTTTCTGTCTGCTAGGATACTCACCAAGATGGGCATTTTGACAATTTTTGTGTGAATTTGTCAATTCAAGCACAATACTTCAAAGTTTAAACACAGATAGCAACGTGTGCTGTTCTGGTCTCACCTGCGCCATCAACACGTGATGACGGCATAAATGACATAATATTATTTATATAATATTGTAATGACCCGGCAGTGAGCGCTAGCAGCCAGGTGCATTATGGGTATTTGTTTAGAGTTGATTTATGTGTTAATTAAGCAAGATGGTTGGGTTTTTGCATTAGCAATGTTATGTGTGTTTATGTTCAAGTTAGTTCGGGTGGGTTTGGTTCATTTACTGCCTTGTTATAAAAAGTGTGGCTGTCACCGTCATGGAGAGAGATGTGTACGGGAGGGACTTGGCGATATGGCCTTGCCTGTGTAAGTTCTTATTCTGTGTTTAGAATAAAAGGAGAAAGATGACAGTACTGCCTCCTGCTGGTTTGTTCTGTCTGTACTTCTGCTCACGGAGACACTCAGGGTCGTGCGGTGTATGGGACGCGAGTGTTCGCACTTTCCACTAACCAAATTAAAAGTCTCGACGTGTAGTTGCTAGCACCCTGCTAGCAATTAGCTTAGCAGAAGTTTAGTAGCCTAGCTTAGCTCCGGTTAGCCCCACGTTCTATAGAACAACTGAGCGTTGTTACAGTGGTGTCAGAAGTGTGATTTCTGAGATTCAGGCCGTTTCGAAGACGCCGTTATGGAGCAAAGTATAGGCGAATTAGAGCGTGCTATCCGAGAGAACAGCATCATGCTAGAGCGCCTGACGAGAGAGACGACGCAGAGGAACAGGGCTCCGCACCGGGCTGATGGGGCCAGCGTTCCCCAGACAGTGTACCGCCCTCCTGG
The DNA here is from genome assembly GCF_001515605.1 of Sinocyclocheilus anshuiensis. Taxonomy (NCBI): domain Eukaryota; kingdom Metazoa; phylum Chordata; class Actinopteri; order Cypriniformes; family Cyprinidae; genus Sinocyclocheilus; species Sinocyclocheilus anshuiensis. The sequence goes on from NW_015548288.1 coordinate 1,431,919, forward strand.
TCGCGTGCAGAACGAACCTCCGGCCATCACACCGACACTCCAAATCAATGGCCGGCCAGGCCTCCTCACACGATCACCGGCTAAGCTGCCACGATACAGCGGGTCCACGCCCCTGGAGCCCTACCTGGCGCAGGTCAACCTGGCCGCTCTACATGGCCCAGAACTGGACTACTTCCGGCGATTGAAGGAGCGTCTGAGCTAGGTCCATCAACTGGCCAGGGAGGCTCTAGAGGACGCTGGAGCCCACCAGAAGCGGGCGTACGATGCCCGGGCCCACGGGCCTACCCTTGGGCCAGGAGACAGAGTGTGGGGGTTCTGCCCCCAGAGGAAGAGGATCGGTTGGCACCGTACCACCCACTGGCCCCAGAGCAAAAGACTGGTGGAAGCCAGGGCGGCTCCCCCCCATCCACTCCCAGAGCCGGGACGGACAATGATGGACTCAAGGATGAGCCTGGCGCTGGGGGTAGAACATCCGAGAGGTCGAAGCGTGTTCGACGCCGGCCAGGACATTTGCTGGATTTTGTTATGGGAGAATAGGGTTGTGGGGACACTAACCCTCTTGGTGGGGGGTAATGTAATGACCCGGCAGTGAGCGCTAGCAGCCAGGTGCATTATGGGTATTTGTTTAGAGTTGATTTATGTGTTAATTAAGCAAGATGGTTGGGTTTTTGCATTAGCAATGTTATGTGTGTTTATGACTTCTGCTCACGGAGACACTCAGGGTCGTGCGGTGTATGGGACGCGAATGTTCGCACTTTCCACTAACCAAATTAAAAGTCTCAACGTGTAGATGCTAGCACACTGCTAGCAATTAGCTTAGCAGAAGTTTAGTAGCCTAGCTTAGCTCCGGTTAGCCCCACGTTCTATAGAACAACTGAGCGTTGTTACAATATTATATCAATATTATATCATAATACATCATATTCCAGCATACAGCACTCGCAATGAACAAAGAGTGACTGGTTTGTCCACGTATTGTTTTTTTTTCTCTCATCGCTCTTGTTGTAATGTATTGGGAAGCCAGAATTTGTATCCATCAACAGAAACATGCATTAGCCGAACTCTAACAAACCATATTACAGATGCATTGTCAGATTTAAGTTGAACCGCGGTCCTAGTGCATGCCGAACCGTGTGTGGAGGCTGTCGTGATGGCTGGCAGCCATCGGCGATGGACGATGGCATCGTCTATCGGCCCAACCCTAATGTGTATACACATATGCTGATTACTATATAGCTCTCAGCTCAGCAGCTGGACTACTTCAACTCTAGCACTCTCTTCCAGTTCCTCCTCTTTTTTTGTGGGGCCACTGGAGTCCCCGTATACTCCTTTTAAAACCCCAATTCATCTCCCATCTGTGTGATAGGGAGATTCTATTCCACACATCAGGCTACAAGCCTCAATCACTACAAGCCAAACGGTTATCTCTGCTCTTAAATAAAATGGCATCCCTTCTTTTTTGTTGCTCCCTTTCTTGTCCTCCTCTAGTGGCTCTTACTTTTCTAAACAGATGGGATAGCTGTTTTTCTTTGAAACAGTGAGAGAAAAGAGGATGATGAAAAGATTGAAAGTGAAAAAGATTTACCTAAAATGGGCCTGTTCAAAACTCCACAACAAACCTCAGTAGGTCCAAACATCTTTATGCCTGTTCAAATACTGAATGTCAAGGACCCCATTAATATCCGGTTTTTGTGATAAGATCAGTGCTTAATACAGATGTCAAACATTTTGTGATTGGATATTCGCCACCTACTAATATGTGATCAGACAATTGAAAACAAGTGATTCAAACTTTGCTGCATCGTACCAAAATGCACAAATCACAGTCAGAAATCAGAGGCTAAAATCCTTATTCTTTTCAATCTTTTTCTTTCTTGCTCGCTTGTAACATCTTCGTTTATAATCTTACATTAATCATGCATTTTAATAATTTACACAAGATAATTTTTTAGAAAGCTGCATTCAAAAACACCTTATGGGACACATGCACATCAGTTTCAATCGGTATGACCCTTCTGTTAGCGAGAACACTTTCTTTCCTTCCATCAATTTTCTTGTTACAAAAATAGACATGGAGGCAGTGAGCTCCAATTCTGAGTGCTCTTCTTGCAAGTACTGATCATCTAATATCCTGTCAAATCTGGTTTGATTTAGGCTGTACCTACTTTAATATATAGGCATTCTTCAACTTTGGACACTTTAATGTTCCAGCCAGAATTGTTTTTTTTTTCTCTCTCTCTCTCTCTCTCTCTCTCTCTCGGACACATTAAAACTGTCTTGTAAACATTTTAGCATGTCTTCAACATAATTTAATTTTTAAATGATTTTCAAATGGCTTTTATGTACAATTTCTTGATTTAACTAGGCTCTATAAAATCAATTTTTACAAATAGAAATGATTAACAGAGTGAAAAACTAAATTTATTTTGTAAAAATAATTTACATATTTTCTGTATAAGAAGAAGAAGATTTTTTTTGTAGTAAGGAAACAAATACATTTAGCAAGATAAAAAAAGTTTTCATTATAAAAATTAAAAAAATGCGATTTCCACCACATAAATCTAGTAACCACAATACATCATCTCAGATATTTTGGAAGTGACACGGTGAAAATGATACAAATGAAAGAACTTTTCTGTCAAGTATGTGTATACGCCATTGGAAATTGCTAGTAGACAAATAAACTAGTATGATAAACTAATAAACTAAATGAAACAAGTGTTTATTTTCCTGAGGACCAAATGTCCATAGTTGCAGAAATGTGTATTCATATATTGTATCTAATAGTTGGGAGAGCTCTGGCAGTTGCCTGTCACCTGTAATTTTCTGAACTTCATCTGGCAGCTGTGACTGCATCCCTGTGTAGAAGAAGCTCCCTAGAAACCTTTGGAAAAGGTTGCAGGCTGTATTTAGTAGCAAGGCATGCGGAGTACACTCATGTTTAGCCATGAGATTTTGCTGTGAAAGTTAGAGAAGCTTGACAGTGAGGGATATTTCCCTTAAAGCTTTCCTCTGGAACAACAAAGCACACCCATCTACATATCCAAAGGCAAAGGATAGGAGCCGCTAACTAAAACAGCAAGTTATTGTCAACAAGCCATGAAGATAAATATTTTGGTAAATGGTAAATGCCTCGGGTTTACATTAGAAATGGTTCATGTTTATATTTGGCATGCTAAAAGATGTATTCAGATGGGTTAAATATAAACCGTAGTATTGGATTACAAGACAGCTAAGCTCTCATAAAATAACGCGATATACCTGTAACACAGGACTCTGGTCGAAGTTGTAGGCACTGGGTCGTCCCTCCAATGTGGAGAAAGCCACATTTCCGCCAGTTAGTGGTGAGATGTCACTAAATTCATCCGTGCAGAGTGCTGTCATTTCATTCTCGCCTGGACGTATGAAGCCCTTATTGTCCCTCCAGTACATCTTGCGACAAGAAGCACTGTAATATTGGTATGGTTGCCATGGTCCATTCTCCTCGGTACGCTTGTAGATGGCGAAGCTCTCTGGTCGGCTGGTGTAGAACTTCAAACGGACATATGTGATCTCAAAGGCCTTGCCTTGGAAAAACAACAACAACGTTAATGTTACATTACAATTATTATGGACAGGTCCCACAAAATTCAGTACCTTCGTAGTTAATGTAGCCTGATAATTAAAGTCCGGGTCATTAAAGAGTCCATTAATTTTTATCATATCAGTGATGATGGGCCAAATTGAGAGTGAGCAGGTGGAAGATCAAGCCAAAACAAAATTAAGGATGAATTAAAGGATGAGACCACTTTATCCAATTTAGCGCAGAAAGTGTGTCTGTCGAGAACACCTGGAGTTTGTGCCTTGAGAAAATGGCATACTTGGTGGTACTTTGTCAGTTTAATTGCTGCTCTGATATAATTGTCCAAATGAACTGGAGAGAGCCTGAGAAGTCTTTAACCCTGGGTTGCTCCAGAGGGACTGCTCCAGCAAACAGTGCATGGAAGAGATATAACTGTGACAAATAACACAGTTACTTTGTTTAAATCCATTTATATTTAGTCAACAGAAAATCTACTGTTGTTCTGCTGTATTTTGCAATTTGGTACATCCTGTAAAACAAATATTGTTGCTGCCAGAAGATTACTTGGTCGTTAGCAACTAATAAAGCCCACAGCTGGAATCTGACTGCATGAGGTCTAAATAAGCAATAACATGACCACACACAGACAAACAGCGCGATTGCCAGTGTGATATTGCTTGTACACAATCAAATAAACAAAAAGTTAGTATTAACTTACGTTCCATTCACGATATTAGCAGTCACTTTGTCTAGTCCCACAGCTGGAATCTGACTGCATGAGGTCTAAATAAGCAATAATAACATGACCACATACAGACAAACAGCGCGATTGCCAGTGTGATATTGCTTGTACACAATCAAATAAACAAAAAGTTAGTATTAACTTACGTTCCATTCACGATATTAGCAGTCACTTTGTCTAGTTTCGCTCTGCCAGCCAAAATATACCAAAACACAGTGGCGTTTGAATTTGTTTTTGAACGAATCGGTTGAGCAAAAGTCTTTGTGAGTGAGTCATTGAATCATTCAGTATGACTCACTCATAAAGACAATTCAGTTCGAAATAGCATTCAAGCAAACTCTTACCATTCTCTTATTAAGATACAGCAAGAGTAGTATGCTAGTATACTATTCCAAATTCAAAACAGTTATTTCGTTAATGAATTAATGAGCTTTTCAATGAATAAATTCAGTGAATGAATCAGTGACTCACTCATAAAGACACAAGTCACTTGTCGCCACCTATTGGCAAAATGATGTAATCTGCAGTAAGAGTCCCCACCACAAAGAAGCTGGATATACTTTTTTCCCCTTTCTTTTTTAATTGTTATCTCTCTTTTATAAAACATAATTTCTGCCGTATACTACATAGACACACTCACCCACACCATTTCAGTAGCCATGTTGAAATAATTTAAGCATCATTTCATCTCAGCATGTGAGAAGATTATCTTGGCTGGAGAAAAAAAAAGAAGGAAATGGAGGAAAAAACAGGCAGGAGAAAAATAAGAAGAAAACAAGAGTTGGTCTCCAGCTCTAATCATGATGATGAAACTGTCTGGAACAAAACAATAAATCCCTCAGCTGGACTTGAATTTGAAAATGTACATAATGTGTTTGTCACCCACAGGTTTAATGTGTATTCATATGTACTTTCACAGAAAGGCAACAGCTTTTATCCCGGAAAAAAATATGAGTAGACTAAACGTATCTGTGTATATGTGTGGGTGTGTTTGTGTCTGAACTTGACTGAATCTGCACCAGACTCAGTATAAATAAACTATAAAGTAATCATGTCTGTGTATGGTAAAACTGGGATTTTTTTTTTTTTAAGATTTGGGGGAGAAAAACAAGATGGTAAACACTATAAATGAATGTGTAACAAAATCATTCACAATTTTCATTGCACTTTACTTTTGAAGATTTGAGTTTGCAGACCAACCGGAAAATGTATCAGCGTCTACATATGTGAAATTTCTAAGCGCACTTTGTCTGAAAACTTTGTTAAATCTGTATGATTTCCACACAACAATCTTTAATGTTCAGTTGAAGTATTTTGCAGCAAACATCTGTATCTCATATTGGACCTTTGAACATCACTGAATGAAAACCACAATGGAAACCAGATGTGGAAACATTCCTTAGAAGTCTGCATGTGTGTGTTTGTGTATATTTATGTGTGTGTATTGGAAAGACCTGACCTGCCACTGGACCTCTGCTGCTTTTTGTGTTTGTCTTATTCTTTGTAGTGTTTTCTGTACCACCCCCATTGCTCTTTCCGCAGTGTGTGTGTCTGTCTGTGTTGGCCTCCCTAGGATGTATCTGTTTGGTTTGGAAATGTGAGAAGGCCTTTCATAGACAACGAACTGCAAGGCATCTTTGAATCAGAGCAAACACAACAACATACACTTTTATGCATGATTAGCCTGTTGAAACATAATTTAAATGCCCTTTCATCTCCCATTTTTTTCTTCTCTCTCTCTTTCACAAAATGTACTTCTAAAAGAATCACCAAATCACATCTAAACTTTCGATGTGCAGAGGTGGAAAACTGTTATGAGAATAAACACATAGGTACACATGCACTGTGATTTCAGCTAGTTTTATAAGAAGAGAATCAGAATGACATATGTACGTTTGCGCTATGAACCAATGGTTTTGGTATTGACAGTACTTGAGAATGATAAGAAAAAGATGCAAAGACATGCTCAATACTGTAGTGTAAATGTAGTGTAGCCTTTATAGCCAAACTTTTGACTTCAACCATATCTGCTTCAGCTTAGAACTGCCCACTGAGACAGGAAGAAACCATCTGTAGCCTGTAACATGTAAAGAGACCATCCACAGTTTGTGTGTGTATGTGTGTTTTTCACACTGATTTTATAACTTCATATGTTATGCATTTACATATTTGCAGACACTTGTCTTCAAAGCTATTTACACTGCATTCAGGATATACATTTTGCGTGCATTCTCTGGGAACTGAAGGCATGACTTTGGCTTACCCTTAAGCATGTCTTTAGGAAGCTATATTTAAAAAAATATATATATATATTTTAGGCAAACGTTTGCAACAGGGTATAATATGGAAAAACATTGAAAAATTGCACCACTGGGCATTTAGGGTTGCAAAATTTCAAAACTGTTTTTTTTAATACAGTAAGTAAAAGTTTTACAGTCACGATAAGTGAAGAAATTTCAGTATTTGACCATTTAAATACTGCAGTAAACATTCATATCAAAATAAATTTTAATTAAAATAGTTGTTTTAATATCACTTAATTAAAGTGAAATTTAGGTGTTTTTTAATTGCTTTATACAAACACCACAATTCTACTGTGCTGGGTCTCTGAGGGTTAAAGAAAAAAAACAATAGCAAACTTTCACCTTACAGAATACAAATAACATTTTAAATTTCAAACATTCATTCATAGAAACATGTGGGACATATTGTGATTGAAAATATTGTAGCGTAAAGCCTGTAGGGCAATAATGTAATAGAACAAGAAACCAGCTGAGATATCAGAGTCATCTAATCTTATAGGCCACCAAAATGACATTAGATTTCTGAGGTGTTCACATTTACAGGCAGCATCAAATTCACAGCTGGGAAACTCATTGTGACTAGCAAGGCTCTTGCTGCTTAGTTGCTGTTCAGTTAGCATACAGTTTACACAGTATAGAATGCTTAGTTGAATGTTCAGTATAGTAAAAGCAGGTAGCCCTACATGCAGGTTTAGTAAAATAAAGAACAAGATGCATTTGGACGGCTCACAACATTCAGATACAAGTTTACCACTGCAGACAAGCTATAGGAGGACAGTTGACGCATACAGTATTAAGGTGTTTAATGCTAATAATCTATCCAGATAGCTTTTTATTGTCTCAAAAGTGTATTTTAGTCAAATGAAATATTATTAGTATTAATATTTAGCAATCATTTCACCAATTAACAATTTTGTGTTGTATACCAGTGTTATTTTAGTGTTATTTATATAATAGTATAGCATAGTATTTATTAATGTTTTAAACTGGCTTTTATTTCTATGTCTTCAGTTTTCATTTTAATTTTAGTTTGTTTCAATCATTTTTTGTGATCTTTTTTTTTTCTTTTTTACATTTATATAGCTTTGATTGATTTTTATTTCAATCAATTTTAGTCAATTTAGTATTAACTTAAACACTTAAACAATTTAAACAATTTCCAATTTGCTTAAACAATTTCCAATACTACATAAACATTTTTCTTAACTTTTCTAAGTTTAAGCTTTCCATCTAATATTTATTTCAGTTCAATTACTTAAAACAATTTCAAATAGTTACAATTTTATTTGACAATAACACTTCTCTGTACAAAGTTCAGTATTTTTGCACAAATAAGTACAACTTTTGGTTTATGGATTTTATATATTCATTCAATGTGCAGAAATACTCATCTTTTCCAATTGTTTGATTGATATTAAAGCCCAACTGGGTGTCTTACCAAGATGCAGTGTGATGTTGACTGAATTAGGATACTGAACTCCATAGAACATGGACTGGCTCTGCCACCAGGTAGGCTCTTCATCCGTATGGAAGTCTGTCAGGTAAGTAGCGTTGTGATTTAGTTCCAAGTCCAAGGCGTCACAGAAGTGACATGACCGCGTGGACCCCGTCTGCATACAATAGTCCTCAGGTGGGATACCGCACACATTTGAAACTATCACTGTACGATTGAAGGCCGCATTTTCAAATTTAGGCAAACAGCGGCTCGAGACGCCCTCCTCATTATAACAAGAGTCCATTCCAGCAAGAACATAGGAGAAGGTGGTGAAAAGCATAAATAAAAGAGAGTGAAGTGCAGAGGAATCCATTCTTCTGCGCAACGGCCTGAAACAGAAACAACTTCAAAAGAGCCAAGCAAACGAAAACAAGTCTAGCAAATAATCCAAATCAGAGCCACATGCTACAGGGAAAAACGTCAAGGGAAGTTCAGAAGTTCAGTGTTCAAAGGCAAGCGTAATAAAGTATGTGCATATAGCAAACACACATGCAGATACACATATTTTGTGTAATGCAGAAACAATTCTCTGAGTTTGCATGCAGCAATAAAGTTTCATTCAATATACAAGAGTTGCATGCATACATTCAGTTAAGAAGAAAAGGTGTAAGGAAACCAGAGGCGGACAGTAACTAAGTACATTTACTTGAGTATTGCACTTAAGTACACTTTTTGAGTATCGGTACTTGAAATGTTTGTTTTGATGTCAAATAAGCCTTGCTGTTTTGCTTTTAAAGCAGTGTTTCTGTTGTAAAGTTATACAGCTACAGTTGTGTTGCTGGGTTTTAAAGCAGGTTTGATTTTT
>NW_015548288.1:1442146-1450093 GCF_001515605.1 Sinocyclocheilus anshuiensis
TGTCTTTACAACTTTTACTTGTAATGGAGTAATATTTGACCAGCAGTATCTGTACTTTCACTCAAGTAATGGAGTTGAGTACTTTGTCCGCCTCTGAAGGAAACTGGAATATTCCTCCATCCTCAGTTTTTGTCCTCAGTGCTTTTTTCTTTCTATCAGCTTGTGTTTCCCCTCTAAGAAACCTGGGACACAAACTCAAACTCTCTTCATATAGATTCGCAGACAGACAGAGTAGAGGGAGGAGAGAGGGCTGGAGGGGAGTTGACTGGGGTTGACCAATAATTAGATAAATAGAGGGAGGGGCAACATGAGAGAATGAACAAAAAAAGTAGAAAGAGTAGTGAGAAAATTTGGAAGAGTGGCGCCCTCTTTTGAAAGGGTAAAGAGGAACCACTGTCACCAAATATACATCATAAAACAACTGAGGGGGTCAAGGTTTGGCTGGTTAGCATGACCCCAATAGCCCCTGCTGGTGGATGCCTGTAACTACAACACACAGCACAAAAAAAATATATACTTTTTACATTTGAAAAATTTTAGTATTTTTTAGTACACTTTAAAGAAATATTTTTTGAAGTTGTAAATAAAGATTTTTTTAATACGTTTTAGCAGAAAATACAATGTCAGTTATTCTACTTCAGAATTTTGCATTTAATTAAACTTGTTACTTGCTGTTTCTTTGTGATTAATTGTGAAATTTAACAGCAATTTCTGAGTGAAAATTGTTTTGACCCCAGATTTGTTACAAATTGTTACACAGAATTTCTCATTTGTTCTAATTATATATCGAATGATGCATCATCATCCTGCACAAAAGTCATCACTGAACATGCTATGGATTAGCAGTAAATGTGCTCTAATGAGGGAAATCTTCCCAACTTTTTAAAATCGCAGCCTCTTTTGCAGAACAAAAAAAAAACTTTCAGGGTATCCTGTGACAGCCAAGAAAGTACCAGTGAGATGGGAAACATATAACTTTCTCCAAGTATTATAGATCTCCTTGCAAAGAACAACCAACGACAATAAAAACTGTGGAGGCACATTTTTCACATAACAGTCAATGAATATTTACACATGCAAATAACCTAATAAGCAATCACCGGCACTTGACTCCTTCCTTCAGCAAACAAACTGACAGACTTATAGTGTTTGTGGTAAATGACAATGTAACTATTAATTTCAGTTGAGTGTAATGTGAATGTGTGCACTCATTAAGCCATGGTAATCTCAAGCAACAACATAATAATTTGTTTAACGGACACGGTATGCAGTAAAGAGAATAAAATGATTGATTTTCCTTTATGGGAACCTTTTACATGAAGGAAAATTCACACCACACAGAAATGCAGTCATTGCAGAGGAACATGAGGAATAAATGCAACACACTCTTGACATTGCTTTTCATTGACAGGACTGTGATTGGACAGTAATTCAATTTGGCTGCGGCACAATTTCCACTCTGTTTAGACTGCAATGCAAAATACAGCATCATTCAGGCAAATGCAATAATGTGTCTCATATTTAACTTGCCAAGTGTAAAGTGTCACACTTGCAGTATAGCTTGATAAGTGGATTATATTTCAAGGTGGGAATGTTTTTCATTCAAACAGGAATTTCTGCATTTTGTTGTTTCAAAAGCAAATTACCATACATTTTAATGAAGATAAGTGGCTGTAAAAAATAAATAATGACAGTTTTGCTTTTCATTGTGGCACAATATAAGGCCGGTTGCAATTTATATACAGGTTGCAATGAAAACCAATGAGTGTATTGAGTTTTACATCGTTTCTCTGTAATGACTGCTTTTCATGAATTCAGAAATTCTCTCCCATATGTTTACATGTCTACATTTGAAACTGTCATTTAACCAGCTTTGTCTTCAAGTATGCAGGGTGCAATAGTGGTTTTATAGTACTGTGCCACCGGGCAGCTCCTCAGAGCCAGAACTGCTGTAAAAACAGCCCATCATTATTTTATCAAGATGAATGAGCACACTTCAGTCTGAGCACCAACATTCAGGGGAGAGAAACATGCAGGGGTAGGGGACCAAACATTCATTCATCATTTGCTACACAAAATCTCTCTTATTATGAAGTGTATTTTGTAAGTGAACCAAAACCTTACAGTCTATGGGAATGGTCAGTCTATATGGCTTACTATGTACATTTACATTTATTTAGCAAAAAGCAAAAAAAAAAAGGCCTGAGAAGACAAGTAAGAGGGTCCAGGGGATCTTTATGTACACACCTTTCCTCTTTTTCTTTATCCTTTGTCTTTTCACCCTCCTTCGTCTCTGTCTAATTAACTGATGGTTGATGAAGTCAGGGAATAGTCATTATGAAAGCCTTCATTAGGATGTTCCTCTCTTTCATTGCTCTGTGCTGGAATAACACTGCAGTTTTCACATTTTCACTCAGCTGCACCTCAGTGGCTTTGATTAGTGCATCTACAGTGCTTCAGAGACTTGTGTGCTTGTGTGTGTCATATATCTAATGTTCAATAAATGAAGCATGTTAACGTGAGATTTATACATATTTTATATACCTTTTGCATTTTGATTTATTAAATTATGTATTTTGTTATGTATTTGTTTCTTTTATTATCAGAGATACTGGACTGGGTAAAGTTAGATGTTTTGAGTGTGTTCTGTACTGCTAATGTGTCAATATTAAAATCAATCAATCAATCAAATCAAGTGCTGTATGAAACAAATTTCTAATAAATGAATAAATTGTAGTATGAAACAAAATTCCAACAAACATACAAACAATTAAAAAAGGTTTTGTATAAGTGGGCTGAGAATGCTTCCCCTCGTTGTACAACTGTGCATATATTGTTTTTCTGTTTAAACTGGAATTGAAAACTTCCTCACCATCCCTTCCTTTCTAAAATCATAATTAAGGTATAAAGCTCCAGAAATATGCTTTATTTGCACACACGCACAGTGCATACAGGTCAACATACAAAGTTGCCTATGTATGTGAAATACAACCCCTATAGTTGAGAAAGGACATGTGATAATCTATGACAAGTGACAATGACAAGACTAACATTTTCTAAAAATGAATTGATATTAATAAGAGGAAATGAGCCATGAGCACCTCAACATGATGCTCAGTCAGTCACCAGCACAGACACAATGAGAACAAGTACCAACGATTGTGATTTATGGATGATTTTTGTCAGCCAATTTAAGAATTACAAAGGGGGAAACTGAAGAAAAGGAACTAATCTAGATGAAACACAGGCAGAGAGACAGAGGGAATACGTGTGCCCGTGTGTGAAACTGCAGGCTTTAATTGCACAATGGATTGTCACACTATGCAAAGAGAGGCTCAAACAAGGCCAAGGAAGTTTCTGGAAAATGAGATTGAAAAAGAGCGCAAAGAGACATTCGACATGAGAAAAGAAGAGTTGTGAAGAGATGATGAGAGTAAGACAGAAGAAGACAGTTAGGTGATGGAAGAGGGAAAGGTGGGTGGATGCATAGAAGGTAGGCTAATGTTACATAAAGATAAAAAAAATATGACAATAATAGAGGGATGGGGGTGGTGGAGAGAACCAGATACAGAAACGATGAGTCCACTCCATCAAGCTGTGCATTTAGACTGTTAGATGAAAAGATTCCATACAGAACCCTAATGAATCTTGAGTGTGCGGTGATGGATATAGAGCACTTGCAATACACCCCTTGGAGCATCCTGCTCCACTCCATTAAAATCCATTCTGCACCTCTATTTAAAACCAAAGATGGTTTCATTCTCACCTGTTTTTTTCATTACAGTTTGAGCACATTCCGTAGACTAAATGAACTGTGGCCTTCGGTCAGTAGAGAGAAAAGAGAACAAACTCAAATGATGCCCACCTCACAATTGGATAAAGAACAGATGTGTGTAAGAAAGTGCATATATTGCATTTGTGATAATTATCTAAGCATTTAGCAAATGATAGATGAATACTAAAATTGAACAGGAACGTGACAAGGAGAGTACAACATTTAAAGCAATACAGATAGATAATACAGCTGTCATACCAATAAAGCGGAAAAAAATTGAACTGAGTAGGTAAAAGAGAGAGAGAGAGAGACAAAGAAACAGAAAGAGACAAAGAATAAGAGAGAAAGAGAAACGGAGTAAGAGAAACAAAGGCAGCGAAAAACACTTGGAAAGACAGAGGGAGCAGAACAGATTGTCAGTGATAAGCATCTGTAAAGGTCAAATTGAGAATTCTATGGGAAATAAATGGCATGGCTTCTTCACCATTAGACCCAGAATTAAGAGCAGTGGCACTAATAAAACAGGAGGGCTTTTACTTTTCCTTCTGCTTATCTTTAGACTGCCCAAGAAAGGGCTGTTTGGGAGTTGTAGGTCTTCTATTTGAGTCAGACTCTACAAAGACCAGTGATTTCATTATTTTAAAATGCATGGATACTACGGAGTCATTCAAATGAAAATATATGAGTGCGACTTGCTAATTAGTTTTCAAAACTATCTATTCATTCCAGGGAGGGAACATATTTTGTGCCGGATGCGAAACAAATTCTAGTACTTTGAATACACTATTGTACTTTATTGCAGGTCATCTGTATGTACTTAGTATTCAGCTGACCCAACACTTAATAAACATTGCCAGAGGTCTGAGAATTCCCTTGTGATGTATGAATCATAGAAAGTCAATGATTAGAGAGTTTAAGTGAAACCATTTTTATCACTGATTTTGATTTTATCACTTGTGATATGTACAGGTTCAAGTCCAGTGCTTCACCTTGCATTTTGTTTAATCAATGTTGTAAACAGAGAACTTTTCACATAAGTAAATGTCAAACACACTTCATATAACGAGTGAATATTTGGCTGAATATGTTTCATGCAGAGGTTCATGGTTTCCCTAGTAACATCACAGTCCTTTCCTTCTCACTGTCCTCCCAGACCAATTAAAAATTGAGGCGTTTTAACTGACTTCTGGCTCGAGACTCCAGTCGCCATAAATCATCTAAAAGATTATTCATTTAGTTAATTAATGAACTTGTCCTGAAGTACCCATATACATAATGAATCCTTAAGATAGATGTTCACACACATGCACACAATTAACATTCTCACTAATTTCTGTTCTTTCAAAGAGGTAGGATCTCACAGCTGGGTTTTCAGTTCACAGTGTTTTAAAAAAGGAACGCTGACTCAGAGCTCAGTGTCTGCTCTCAATGGGAAAGATGTCTCTTTCAAAGACAAACACTGAAAAAGAAATGGCATCTATGCTTATATTAATCTTTCTATCTCATCCTTATCCCAAGGTTGCTATAGTCAGCCGGATCTGATCCGTTTCCAGATCAGATGATGGACTTACACCCATGAACGACCACAACACATTCCTTGAATATCAGCTAAGGCCACAACAATTAGACGAGTCCTTGGAACAGGTCCTCAGCAAAGTCAGCAGTGACTTGATACCATTAAATTTGTCATGCCCAGACCAGCTAGAACCAGTTTTTAACAAGAAGGACAATCATTATGCTTATAGCCATTGATAAGCCAGTCGTCTGCTAATATGTCTACTACTGCCAAATGAGGATTCTCTATTCTTTCTATCATTTCTATTTGTTTTTGTAACATTACTGGTACTGTGTTGGCTTGGCACTTCACATTCAATATAAAATCCAGGTCTATTATAATATATAACATAGGCTAATATTAAATATATTATATACATTATATCAAAACAAGTAAGTAAAATATAAGTAAAATCCATACTACTTTGTATTGCGTTCAGGCTGTGTGTGTGTGTGACCTTTACAAGATCAAAAAAGTTCATTATTGATCATCTTGACCAGACTGTCTCTGTGGGGTGCAAACTAAAGTTTAGGGAAGTGGAGTGAGAGGTGGAGACCATCATCCCCCTTATTTCTCTCTTTTCTCGTCATCTGTCTTCTCTAAAGGCCTGTTTTTCAAACAAAGTAAAAGAACCAGCAGGAAGCCACAGCATCAACCCCATACCCCACAGATGAAAGAGAGAGAAAACGTAAAAAATAGAGGGAGGGAGAAATGAGGAGAATGATAGGCAGAAAAAAGTATACACTGTATATACACAGTGAATGAAAATTGCGAGAGGTTAAAAAACACCTGAATTTGACTGATTTGATTTTTGTAAATTACAAACATGCACATCTCCAGTGGAATTCAGTCTAGCTGTCATCCTTAATTTTAAAACTGATTTTTCACATGCCTCAAGAGACCACTCTGGACTCGGTTCCACATGCACATGCACACTTTTCTAGACATGCAGTTCAGACCTTGGAGATGCACAGTACATGCTAATGACTATTTTAAATATTCAAATCACCATGGCAACGGGCATTTTTATGCTTTGGTGGTCTTGTCTGTCACCACCCCTGAGAGTAAGTCCAATACTCGACTAATTGTATGAGGATGCCAGAAAAAAAACAAAAAAAAAAACACAAGTGATTGCGGCATTCATTATAAACAACATTTATACACCAAGTCTAAACTAATTTATTTAAACTGAAACTAACAATGTGTGGGAAATGTGCAAAGAAATAAACATGCGCTCTCTCATTTGGCACAAATCAAAATTTGTGTTTTGCGATTATGAGGTGGCTTTACACTGCACATCACTGATTCCTGGATGCATATACACGCTGCAAGCTGTGATGTCCATTTCACAAACAAATGACTCTTATGAATCAGTTCTTTTTTATGAGTCAGTCAAAAAAGATTTGCATGTCAATTTGTGGTTTCAATCAGACTCACTCCGTAAGTCAGTCAGTTAGATCTTTTGCAGCTGACTTCCTCACTGAACTGCAGATCATTTCTTGGTTATATCCAATTCTGACAAGGCTGACATTTGGGAACAATAACATTCTGGAACACAATATTTGACTTTTTTGTTATTCTGAAAGTGACATTTAGGCTATGTGTCACAAATAATAAGAATCAATATAACGGCAGCTTGAAACAGGAACTAAACTGCTTCTGAACAAGCTGAACTGTAATTTATCAACTAAAAACATATATATATATATATATATATATATCTTGAGTACTGCCCTTCTTGTCTTCTGGGTTTGTTAATTTCCTTTTTTTGTGATATTAGGCACTTTATTATAAGTTTCTTTGGTAAGAGTCTGCTAGGAGCATAAATGTAAATTAGGTCTGCTGCAATAATTGCTCATTTTACTAACGTCATACCTCCATTTTGGCTTATATCGCAGTCAACTACAATTAAAAAAACAACTTCTGAGTGAATATTACATACACTGCAGCTAAAAACAGCTTTTGTCTGGCTCTCTGTGCTACTGCCGTGTTCTTCCTGGTAAATTAATAACAGTGCCGTAATGACTGTACCATATCCAGAGCGATGGGAATTCCATAGAAATAGGGACAGCTTGCTGCTACGCATTAGTGCATCGCAATTAAATGAATAATTAATAGCACTGCATTGTATTAACCCCAGAATTAATTTGTAGATGTTCAAGCAGTAAAAAAATCAATGTCATCAGCACAAAGTGATGAGTTAGAGAAAGCATAAGTGACTTTGAAAAAGTGGTGTGGTAAAGTGGATTACTAGATTATTCTTGTCATGCGGTGCCATTTGAGCTCTTTGAATAACAGTGCTCTATGTTTCTCAATTTTTCTACAAAGGGTAAACCAGACTTTCAAAATATGTTCTATTACTTGATGGCCAGGTGATCAACACTTAACTTAACAACTTAACAGGATGGAAATAAAAAATTAAAGAGCAGGTCATATGGGTTTTTGAAAAAATATCTCTTTTGCAGTTTATAACGTAGCTATCCTTAAATGAAAAAAATCTGCAAAGTTGTTAATCAAAAACGTGCATGATAAATAAAGATATTGTCTCTCAAAAGAGAGAGTCGATTCTGAATCGCCTTAACGAGTCGTCATATTTTCGAATCTTTTGCCTGTTACC
>NW_015548288.1:1450737-1451541 GCF_001515605.1 Sinocyclocheilus anshuiensis
TGGCTGATTTAACATTATACTTAAGGCTGCAGTCCGTAACTTTTGGCGCTCTTGCGGTTAATAAACAGAACATTGTAGCTGGAGCTACTTCTCTCTGTTTATGTCTATGATGAATCACGCAGGTACTGGGCTACTCCGCAGCGGTACCTACCTGAACCAGTCTAAAATAGTCAGAATATAAACACTTATTATAGGTGTACCGTAGTGATTCAGGACAAGCCAAAAACACGGTTTGGAAAATGGATTCATGGTGTACTCGCTTATTATATACATTTTCTAAATTTTTAACTCAAAAAAGTTACGGACTGCAGCTTTAAATATTTTTTGGGAGTATGTGTACTTTACTTGAGTTTTTTTATATTTCAGTCAACTTTTACTTTTACTCCACTACATTTCCTAATTAAATGTGTACTTTTACTCCGATACATTTCCCCGAAGCATATTCGTTACTTACTACAACATAGTCAGAAGTCAGAAGAACACGGACTGCAGGAAAGCAGGTTTGACGAAACAGTAGTCTGGCGCTTGCAAGTTAGACTCCTAAAAAAGTCCTTTGCTCATGTGCAAACAAGTGCACGCACAATCGCAGATGATTCATTTTCCTCTCAAGTCGAGTCTGGGGTGTGCGATACAGCCTCGTCTGCGATAATATGGTAAGTGTTGTTGTAATGATGTGCGATCTGACATCACCAAGTAGGCTATACCTATCACCAAATCACACACACAGAGTGCAAGCACGTTGATTTATTAGTCTATTAAAACTCAAAATTCCAGGCATTCTAAATTGTAGACGGCAAAAATGCT
>NW_015548288.1:1451831-1476839 GCF_001515605.1 Sinocyclocheilus anshuiensis
ATTCAGTGATTCACTCATTAACACAGTCAAATGCTTTGTTTCTGAATAAATCAGTCTTTTGAATGAATTGGTTGAATCTCAATGACTCACTCATTAACAGTCACTTGCTGTCACCTACTGGCGGTTTTAATTTCCCATTTCGACTATTTTTTTCATGTTTTAAATTATTTCAAATATCAGTAATACCGTTAATGCAGTTTAAATGCATCCATGTCCCTCTGAGATATATAAACTGTGTAAATACATCTTATTGCTATTTCAGATGCAGATTCCAGAAATGTTTTCTTATGTTGGAATGAAAGACACTAAGTACTGAATGAAGTGCTTCTTGTTCTTACCAAAAAATACAAAATGGAAGAAAGAGTTAAAATTGAACACAACCTCGCTACTCAAGCTGTGTATGAACATTTTTTATATATATTTATTTGCTTCTTTTCCATTTTGCCTTTACTTGTACTTTTACTTTCAATACTTAAGTACGTTTAAGATAAAAAAAATACTTTTCGTACTTAAGTACAATAAATATCACATACTTTAAGACTTTTACTCAAGGCGGGAGAGACGAGCGAGTTAGTTAGGCTGGTGCGCCTGTGGTACAGCTGTTCTGCGTTCTGATTCAAAGTTAAGACAGCGTCTTTTGTCTGTCATTCTTCAAACATTACAGTAGACATATTTTGGTTTACAAACTATTGTTTCATCAGTTAGTCACGTTAGCACTCCTGTGGGCACGATTCACTTGCATAAGCGTTTTTGTATTTTATGTCATTTTTATAAGAACGGATTGGAGCACTATATTATTGTTTTAAGTAAAGGTGCTTTGTCAAGGACTCCTCTCTGTGTCAATCACAGCAGGCTTGGCCAGCTGACCAATCAGAGCAAAGTAGGCTGCAGTACTTATCTGAGCAATGAAAGTTCACAAGGCTGTCAATTTAGAGTTCATTTGATTGATTGATTGATTGATTTTATTTGTTTTTTGATATTCGTGTTTTGAAAAATTGAATAGACCTGCATTACCAAATTGGTCATAATAGAATGTTTTAAAGTGAAACAAACCAACTAACAAAAAAAGCATGCTGTTGTGCATTTATTCATCAGTTTGCTCCTTTGTGCCCTTGTATTTCTCTGCCACACACACAAACACGCACACACTGGTGTTCTACTGTCAGTGGTTAATCAGTCAATCAGAGAAAGAGAGCACATTCTCTGTGATAAGAGTCAGAATGCAGAAGCTGTTCTTCACACGCTGGTCCATACTGTATGTCTCTCCTGATTCTTTATCCCCTTCTCAGGTGGACATTTGCATCTCTTCAACTCTCTAACACAGTAACACATTCAGTGACACACACCCTTCTCACAGCCTCAATTATATGACCTGCACCTACCATTACTGTTCTTTTAACATTTTTTTCTCATCCCTCTCAATTTTCAATTTGAACATAGCAAACATATCATAATGTTCGACTGGGCAGCTTGGCTGTGTGCAAAGAGAAGTTGCGCAAAAAAGTAAAAAATAAAGGGAAATAACAACAGTACAATAAAGAAGTGATATTAATAATAAAATAAAACTAAATAAAACTAATTATATGGCAAATAAATAAATGAATAAATAAATGAATAAATAAAGTAAGTATTAGTCTTTATATAAAATTGACTGCTGAAAGCTGCAACAAATTTCTCTATCTGAGACAAGCAGTATCACTACTGTTTTTATTGTTAGCTAAAATTAAAACTATTAAAACCTTAAACAAAAAAATTGGAAAGAAGAAAAAATTGAAAAAAAAAATGTGCACAACAAAATGACTAAAACTAAAATTAACATGAATGCACAAAAAATTAATGCACAAAAATAAAAGCTAATTAAAAATATTACCATAATAGTAAATAAATAATACTAAACACTGAGTAAATAATAAATAATTTTCTACAAAAATTCACGCGACTGAATAAAACATCTTAATTGCAACTTGGATGGAGCATGCATGACTTTCTGTGCTCAAAACAACATACAAACACCCATCAATCTGTTTCAGACTGAATTACAAACTAAACTTACACACAGCTAAACAGTCCTCCATCATGCAGCCTAGCCCTTATGCAAATAAGTCAGTCCTCAATCCACTCACTGTTATCAAACATGCTCAATTGACAGAGGGGTTTTTAATGTCGTAATATGATTTATGGGGAGTGTACTGCGATTAGACGACTTGTGCAGGAAGCATGCAGTGTGTCAATAAGGAATGAAAAAGCAAAGCTGTCACTGTCATCAGCTCTCCCTAAGCACTGAACACTGTTTACCATCACTCATGTGGAGTTATGGTTTTTGTGTAGTAATGAGATTTCCGGCTAATTCCCCCCTGAGGAGTGTTAATTGTAGAATAATAAGTGGAACGTCAATACTAGGCTCCTGGGGTTGTGTGGTGTTTGTTAGGCCACATTGTGCTTCTACTATTGTTTTTCTACCCCATCTGTGTCTGTTTTTAGTATCTACATGTGTTACACCGTGAATATTGTTTATTTTTATTTTTTTAGTACAGTAGACTGTCTTGGTGTTAATAAGTAGATGTATTTGCATTCTCTGCCTTTAGCTTACTCTTCTCGGGATGTAGCCATACATTAATTAAGTGCATTCATGTCTGACGTTCCTTTGCAGAGGCAACGTCTGTACACTGAGGGAGACCAGGCAGGAAGATTACAGCCTGAGGGCAGTCAAGACTCATCTCCCTCCCTACATACTTTTTTTTTTTTTTTCACTTCATGCACTCACAAAAACTCCAGAATGGGTTCGAGAGGTTGTGTGTGATGTGGCTTATATCACCACTGACTGAGAGCCAGGACTAATACACTCAGTGCTCTGGCTCTCTGCTTCCTAAATGACATGTAGATAATATCATCTCTGACCGCAAGTCAGCACTGCTGCTAACCACACACCTTTGCTTACATATTTTTCATTTAGTTGTCAATGCATACCTGTTTTCTGATGCGTTCAAACATTTATCAAACAAGTGTACAAACCACTTTTAAGGAAAACTGAATTTCCAGATGAGAAGGCAGTAAAGAGTGTTTTTGTGTGTGTGTGTGTGTTTGAAGTGGACACACACACACACACGCACGCGCACGCACGCACACACGCACGCACACACACACACTTTATATACACACATATTTTTTTTATTTGTAGAAATCAGGATCTGTACTTACAGTCAAAAGTTTGGAAAATTGTAATTAAGAGTTTGTAATGTTTTTGAAAGAAGGCTCTTCTGCTCACCAAGGCTGCATTTATTTGATAAAAAAATACAGTACAAACAGCAACATTGTGAAATATTATTACAATCTAAGTTAATTGTTTTCTATTTTAATATATTTTAAAATATAATTTATTCTGCTTGTTATCTCATAATTAGATTTTGAGACTTTAGCCTGGATTTCACAGACAGGGTCACACATATTCAAATAGAAAACAGTTTTTTTTTTAATTGCAATAATATTAAAGTGAAAGTGAAGTGACATGTGGCCAAGTATGGTGACCCATACTCAGAATTAGTGCTCTGCATTTACCCATCCAAAGTGCACACACACAGCAGTGAACACACACCCAGAGCAGTGGGCAGCCATTTATGCTGCGGCGCCCAGGGAGCAGTTGGGGTTCGGTGCCTTGCTCAAGGGCACCTCAGTCGTGGTATTGAAGGTGGGAGAGAGCGCTGTACATTCACTCCCCCCACCTACAATCCCTGCCTGTACGAGACTCGAACCCACAACCTTTGGGTTATGAGTCCAACTCTCTAACCATTAGGCCACGACTTCCCACATTTTATAATATTACAGTGGGTATAGAAAAGAATCACCCCCGTTTAAAATAATCACATTTTTGTTTTGCTTTGCAGCCTGAAATGAAGATGGACACAGTTTTTGTTTTATCCAGCTGTTTTTACTCAGTGCAACTTATAACATCTAAGCAAAAGATATAACACCAACAAGTCATAAAAATGTTGTATTTTGTTGAAGCACCTTTTGCTTTAATTACAGCCTTTAGTCTGTTGGCATATGTCTCTACTAACTTTGAACATCTAGACATTGCAATATTTGCCCACTCTTCTTTGCTGAACTGCTCAAGTTTGGTTAAATTTGATGGTGAGTGTTTGTGGACTGCAGTCTTCAAGTCATTCCACAGATTTTCAGTGGGGTTTAAGTCTGGGCTCTGAGTAGGCCATGCAAGAACATTCACCTTTTTCTCCTTCAATCACGATGTGCTCAGTTTTGCTGTGTGCTTTGGGTCATTGTCATGTTGGAAGGTAAACCTTCTTCCCACTGACAACTTTGTCCCTATTTGTAAAATTTATATTATTTTTATATTTGTACTGTCTCTGTTTCTAATTCTTTTTTTGTTTTGTTTTGTTTCTACTAGCATTGTTAGTGGGTTAGCAAGAAGTGCCACTGTTAGCAGATGCTTTGTGTTAGCAATGGTCTTCTTTGGTCTTTTTTCCCCCCAGTTGACACAGTGAGAATACTTCAGTACATGTGTAGGTAACATGGATGTCAGCAACTCGGCAAAAAATTGCCTTTCTTGATTTGTTTTCTGGTAAAAACATAAAAAAAATACTTATAGATATTAATACATTTCCAGAGTATGCAATATGTTTATATGTTTAATTTGAGTGCATTTTGTCTGTCTTGATTAGTTCACTTGTTTAAAATGCAAGCTAAAAACAAGTGAAACAATACAGTACATATTGTAAGACTTAAGTCTTAACTGGTTAAGAAAACTGGAAGAATGGGTTCTTGCACAACACCAGAAATTAGAAACTCTCATTGAAAACAAACAACTTAAGGTCACTTTGGAACTGCAAATCACTGTCAATGTGAATGACCCTTACTGGCAAACGTTCTCTGTTGCTCATTATCCTCCCCTCTCACACAACTTTTATTAATGACAACTCAGACGAACAAATCAAACACCAGGATGATTTATTTATCAGAGCTGTACTCTGCAACTAATCTGGGTTCAGTGCTACAGGTCGACGCCTGATCAACATTCAGTTGTAGTTTTTCTCCTATAGCCTTGCTGAAGACTCTGCAGCTCTTTCCAGCAGCCTCTGATTCACACATCGTTCTCTTCCCAGCCACCCCCCGAGACACATCATCTTCTATGTGGCTGTGCATCCAGCTCACATTTGTGCTGAAACTGTTTGTAACGACCTTTTTCCACACTTTTGAAAGGACTGTTCATGGGCATTAAAATACCTTATCTTATTTAACATACATAATCATTTTACTCACCTCAATCTGGTGAAGGGTTCTTGTTACACTCTTAGAAGAAATGGTTCAATATAGATGCCTAATGAACCTGTTTTTCTACGAGTGTAGGCTGTCATGCCTTTGAGATTCTTTAAAGCCATTTTATTGTACACCTGTGGATCTGACTCAATATTCATGTTTCAGTGACTGTGTAACAGGTATGGAAAGTAATGTTAATTTCATATGTAGAATTACAAAAATGTTCACGATGTATATCTGATATGCCTGTCTGTGTGTGCACCTTCCCCTTTAAATTTCTGACAGCAGCGTTAGTCTTAATTTCCTGTCTTTGCACCTCCTCTTCCCTTTCTGCACTGTCTCTGCATGGGAGAGGTGGGTTTCTAATGAGCTCTGATTAATCTAATTTCATCTTTGCTTTAAAAAGCACTTTTATACTCTGTTTAAATCATATTTGTGACATTATTTTATATGTATATATATGTATTTTATTAATTCTGTATTTTCACTAAGTTTGATCAGTTTTCTGTCGATCAATGCACTTGAAGCACATGCTAATTGTGTTGCACTTTACATTCATTTAACAGAAAAGACAAGAAGGGCGAAAACACACTGTAAAGACTTTTATGTTTTGTCAGGTATGCTGTTTTGTCACTCGTTAAATTAATTTTGTATGAAAGTTTTATACCATTTTCTCTGCCCTTTCTGCACTGTCTCTGCATGGGAGAGAAAAGACAAGAAGGGCGAAAACACACTGTAAAGACTGTTTTATGTTTTATCAGTAAATGAAGTCGAACCGTCAACTGATGTCCGTCTGGTTACTACTCGAAGAAAAAACACAACGCAGATTACACCGGTCACACGTGGTGCCGTGACCATTTCGGATCACCAGATCAGCGCTTCGCAGATCACCGTGGTTGCATGACGGCTCGCGTGCTTTGCCAATCTTCTCTCCCGGTCTTCCTCACTGCCATCATTCGCAGCGGCTCCGTGCTCGCGGATAAGGAGGGCGCGTGTGTGAGATGAACAGCGCGTGACAACGCGGGTCAGTCTGTTTCATCTTAAAGGAACGGTAGGGAGTTTGGTTGACTTCCTGATCGACAACTTTTCTCTCCGGGAATCTTTTCTCTTCGTTGATGCATGTTAATCGAGAGACTGTGGTGGGGACCGCGGGACGCTTCATTGACATTCGAGCATCGGATCCTTTATCTGAACAGTATATAATGATTGACTGTTGATGCATTTTAAATTTGCAACGTTGTCTAATTGACTCGGAGTAAGAAAATATTTTACTTCCATCAAGAAAAGAGAGGAGAGTCTTTTCTCTTTGAGCTGTATTCATCCTGATAATTAACTGAGTTGGTTTGATTTCAGAGTTCCAGGATCTTACATAAAATATATATGAAAATTTGTGAATCAGTTAAGGTTTTGCTGTTTGAGGCATATTAATTTGTAGTAATTTTTCATGTTTTATGCGTGTTTACTTTGCTTTTGAGACATGTTTGAGGATATTGGTAATGACGATTTCAGCCCTACGAAACAATCTAATTTAACTTTTCCAATGGGCAGGGGCGGTGGGCCTGAAATTTATTACAACAGGAGGATATCTGATGTTACATCTCATAGTTATGGGAGAAATAGAGCGTTAGCTAATGTGGGTCTTGACTATATGCACGCAGTTGATTCAGCCAGCGGTGCTTCTGTAGGCCCAACAGCTAGCTCCACCCCAATCACACGCCCGGATACTGAACGTGTCATTTCTTCCGAGGCATTAGGAAGCATAATTTCAGATTTGGCTCACAAAATAGGGGAGAGTATTTCAGCCAGCCTTAATCTTGCGCACCAGCCCAGCCCAGTACAGCCTAATCCTCCTTGCCAGTCTCAGCACTCCAGTGAGTGTACTGATGCATCTAGTCTGAAGGTGATAGTTCAGCAAGATTCAGCACCTCCACCATTCTTCAGGGGCGATAACTGGCTGACGTTTCTTCCTGTCTAGCTGTCAAAGACCTCACTGTTATGCAGGGATTGAGTAGAACCCATCGTGATGTTCCTAATTCAGATTCCCTCGAAACTGCCTCGCCCACTGATCCCGTGCAGTTGCTGAAAGACTATGGTCTGAAGGACATTGGCATTGATGGATGTGAAGTTTCAGAGATGTGGAAGCGAAAACTGGCAGCTCTTATTGTGTCTTACCAAGATGTTTTCTCCAAGGATAAACTGGATTGTGGAGAGGCAAAGGATTTTGTGCACAGGATCCATCTTTATGATGAGCGCCCAATTACGTCTTCCCTATCGCCGCATCCCTCCTGCCCACTACCAGAAACTGAGAGAAATGTTGCCAGAAATGGAGGAGAAAGGCATAATCAGCACGTCTGTCAGTGAGTACGCATCGCCTTTAGTGATGGTCTGGAAAAAAGATGGTAATCTGAGGGTTTGTACCGATTTCCGCTGGCTCAATGCTAAAACCTTCAAAGACGCCCACCCTTTACCACATCAAGCTGACTGTCTTGCAGCCTTAGGAGGTAATGCCTTTTTCAGCACCATGGACTTAACTTCAGGATTTTACAACATCCCACTCCATGTGTCTGACCGACGATACACTGCCTTCACAACGCCAATGGGGTTATATGAGTATAATCGTCTCCCTCAGGGCCTTTCCAATAGCCCCGCATCTTTCATGTGCATGATGCTCAGTATTTTCGGTGACCTTAACTTTTCCAGTCTTCTCTGTTACCTTGATGACTTGTTGGTCTTTGCTCCATCTGAACAGGAGGCACTGAGGCACTTGGAGGTAGTGTTTACTCGATTGAGATCCAGCAACCTAAAGCTAGCTCCTAAAAAGTGTCACTTTCTGAGGAAGTCTGTAAAGTTTCTAGGCCATGTGATAGATGGTACTGGTGTTTCAGTTGATGAAGAGAAAGTTAAAGTCATCTCTGCTTTTCGAAAGGAGGATCTAACGAAGGAAGATGGAACCACGCCTTCACAAAAAAAAAATCAGATCGTTTCTCGGTATGGTCCTGTACTATCAAGCCTTTATTCCAAGTTGTTCTCGTATCGCCAGACCGCTGGGAAACTCAACGTGGTGGCGGACACGCTCAGAAGAGATCCGTTTGTCAGGCCAGTAAGTCAGCGGCTTCTGTCAGAGCCTTATTCTGAACTGTTGAGGCAAGTACACAGTGTTGAGGATGGAAGTGTGCAAGAAGTGTTCCGACTTACCTGCCAAACGCAAACATTAAGATCAGGTCCACTTGACGTCGGGCTGAATACATCATTGTTCGCCGATGACGTGTCCTCAGTTCTGTCCTCCTGTGACAAATGGGAAATAGGAACTGAATGTAGAGCAGCATCATTCACAGAACATCTTAACTCTTTGATGAGCGGTGACGAAGAAGTGTTTCATGCCCTTTCCCTGACCGACTTACGAGAACATCAGCACAAAGACCCTGTCATTGCCAGAGTGTATTATTATGTTGGCAGAAAGCGCAGACCATCAAGACGTGAACGTGATTCTGAAGCAGTGGGACAAACTTTCAGTGCTCAATGGAATCCTGTAAAGAGCTATTAAAGACCTGGCCCGTCAGAGGTTTTTCTGGCTTGATATGGAGCGTGATGTGCGTGATTATGCGAAGAAGTGTACCAGGTGTTTCTTCAGCAAAACTCCAGAGCCTGCAGCAAGAGCCGCCTTGGAGATTATTAAAACCACAGCCCCAACATCCATTCTGACCGGGGGGCTTCTTTTGAGAGTGAACTGATAGCTGAGCTTCTCGAACTGGCTGGCATTGACAAGTCTAGAACCACTCCCTATCACCCGATGGGGAATGGTGGTACCGAAAGATTCAACAGGACATTAGGTAACATGCTGAGGTCCCTTCCACCTAGACCTAAGCAGAAGTGGCCGCAGTTGCTTCAGACCATGACGTTTGTGTACAACTGTACAGCGCATGAAACAACGGGTTTTGCCCCTTTTTACTTAATGTTTGGCAGAGTACCACGGTTGCCAGTTGACCTTATGTTCCAGAGTGTTCTGCGGGACAAATCGGTTAGTGACTATCACCAGTATGTTGCATCGCTCATCAGTGACCTCCAGTCTGCTATGTCAGTGGCGTAGAAGAATTCTGTTCAAGAACAAAAACACCAGTCCAACCAGTACAATAAAAGAGTTAAAGGCCTTCCTCTAGCCATTGGTGACCAGGTGCTTGTGGCTAACAAGGGTTGTAGAGGGAAACGGAAACTTGCTGACAGATGGGAGCCTGTTGTATACACTGTCGTTGCCTCAAAGCCTTCCATACACATCTATAGGATCTGTGACAGAGCTGGTAATGAGCGAACAGTACACCGCAATCTTCTTTTGCAAGTGAACTTCCTTCCTTTGCCTGATACAGACTCAGATAGTTCTGGTCAAGGGGATTCTAGAACACCTACCTGCAGTGTCCCTTCGCAGTCTGATCCAACACGCTCTGGTGGTCTAACTGCCCAGACTCACAGTGATGCTTGCTCCTATGCTGCCGAGATTGAGCCTGCAGATGATGAGCGGAATGAGGCTGAGGAACTCTCGCAAGCAGACAATATGTCCAACATCTCCAATGTAGCTAACAGGAGCCAAATTCACATCTTGCTGTGCCAGTGGCTGATGACAATACTGTGGCTGGTGCTGGTGCTGACCCTTCTACCCAAAATCCTGTCAATGACAGTGTACCTGTTATGCAAGGTCCTGTAGCTGGTTTAAATACAGCTGATCGTTACTCTACGAGGTTTGGGAGAGTTATCAGACCAGTTCGCAGACTTATTGAATCTATGGTTCAACTTGAAACCCTGTTAGGTTTGGATTCTGGGTCAACAGTAATTCATGTTTAAATTTAAACTGATTCTAAGTACATGCAGCTTTCGGAACTTGCTTTGTTTTTTTATTTTCCCAAGTGAAACTTGCCTTAATTGAGTATGTGGTGTAAGTGTACGAGGTGTAATGGGCACCTTGATGAAGTCTATAGAATGTGATGAAATTTGGCCGATTTCAAAACATTTTTATCCTTTCGTTGGGTAGTTTTTGATTGCTGACTGTCTTCACTGATTGTTTAGAGTGTGGACCATGTAATTCTTATGACCAGAGTACGGAGTTTTCCTATGTTCTCAGAATTTTGTGTAATTCTAGGGGGGTGAGTGTAACAGGTATGGAAAGTAATGTTAATTTCATATGTAGAATTACACAAATGTTCACGATGTATACCTGATATGCCTGTCTGTGTGTGCACCTTCCCCTTTAAATTTCTGACAGCGGCGTTAGTCTTAATTTCCTGTCTTTGCACCTCCTCTTCCCTTTCTGCACTGTCTCTGCATGGGAGAGGTGGGTTGCTAATGAGCTCTGATTAATCTAATTTCATCTTTTCTTTAAAAAGTACTTGTATACTCTATTTAAATCATATTTGTGACATTATTATATATGTATATTTTATTATTTCTGTATTTTCACTAAGTTTGATTAGTTTTCTGTCGATCAATGCACTTGAAGCACATGCTAATTGTGTTGCACTTTACATTCATTTAACAGAAAAGACAAGAAGGGCGAAAACACACTGTAAAGACTGTTTTATGTTTTATCAGTAAATGAAGAGTCGAACCGTCAACTGATGTCCGTCTGGTTACTACTCGAAGAAAAAACACAACACCGATTACACCGGTCCCAACTGCACTGGACAGGTCATGGAATTATTTTGTCAAGTGGCACATAGGAGTTGCTATAATGCTAATATATTAGCCAGAATTGGTTTGATGCTATTGTATTCAAGTCATGCGACGTGCTCGGCACTGGAAATAAAGCATGACAAGAATCGTGAAGGGAGAATAAAGAGATTTAGGAAGAGATTTAGATTTAGATAAATGAATATAAAGAGGTATAATAAGAGATGATGAAACAACATGTGAATAAATGCTTAGCACGTGGAAACCTTCATTAGACCAAGAACTAATATAAAGGAGTTAAAAGGAGTGTTTCCCTATACAACAGAAATCAGTGGTCACCAACCAACATTCTTCAAAATATCTTCTTTTATGTTCAGTAGATGAAATAAACATGTCCTGGTTTGGAATGACATTAAGGTGTGTAAATGATTATTCATTTTTGGGTGAACTATCCCTTTAAGAGAATCAGACTCAGACACAGTGAAGGAGGTGCAAGAAACTTTAAAGAGAGTATGGTAAAAACTGTAGTCAGATTAACACTAAAAAGGAAGCTAAAGGCCTGAGGTTGACACTTTTTCAGTGAAATGAAAAGACAAAAAGTGTCAAGGGAAGTGTTTTGTACAGCATTGTTCATTCAGATCAGTCTGAGCCCTTCTGCAATGGGCGCCGGTTGCTGTGATGGTTACCGTGATTTTACCAAGTAAGACATGTTCCTGGATCAACATCTTTTGTTGAACCTGGATCAACACAACTGTCCAAAAATATAGACTAAACACAATCCCAACCCCTAAACCTAACCCTACCCATAATTTATTCCTAAAATTAGTGTGAAATGATAGCTGATTACCAAGGGTGTAGAAGCACCTAACCCTGATCGTAAGTGTACAACAGATATTTCCAGAAAAGTTATCCCTCAATTGTGATTGGTTAATTGGAATGTTGTTCCAGGATCAACAAGGATGTTGATCCAGGAACATGCTGTACTTGGTGAAATCACGGTCACCTGCTGGGATGATGTTAACATTTCTTGGTTTTCAAGAAATGTTGACATCATCACAGGGACTGGCACCAAAAACTGTATAAAACTTTACAACAGAAAGCATTTGTATGAATAATGGGCACCAAACACAGCATTCTACTATATTTAGCATTGAGACGACTTGGACCTGAAAAGATTATTGTTATTCAGGTTTTCTATGGTCAATGTGTGAGGCTCAAAGAGGCACAAAATCACTTCCCCCCCCCCTCCGAACTTCAACCTACAGCAAAACGTCTTCCATGAGTTCTAAACTATATTATATGTTTCACCTACATGTTTGTACTAGATCATACTAACTGAACAATTTTGGAATTCTGTATTACAGCTTTTCTCATGTTACTGATAAATCACTTGTGTTGTCGTATTGTTTTGTAAATCACTTTAGATAAAAACATTTGCTTAATGAATACATGTAAATGTGAATGGATCAAAGCTCCCCTTGGTGAAGCCAGGTCCTGTGCGCCCTCTAGAGGATAATCTTAAAGCTTAACATCAATGTAAACTTAATGAGTATCTCCTTCACATATGCGAAACAGACAAAAATATACACATGCACACACTGGTTTCCATATTTTTAGGGGGGTCTCCATAAAGGTAATGGTTTTAAAGCTGTACAAACTGTATTTTCTACCCCCTTACCCTAACCATCACACAAAACCTTCGGCATTTTTATATTTTCCAAAAAACAACAACAACAACAACAACAACATGTCGTTCTCTATGATTTAAAATGTGTTTTCCTCATGGGGACCAATTGGCATTACTATCATTACTATCGGTTTCCATATTTTTAGGGGGGTCTCCATAAAGGTAATGGTTTTAAAGCTGTACAAACTGTATTTTCTACCCCCTTACCCTAACCATCAAGTCAAGTCAAGTCAAGTCACCTTTATTTATATAGCGCTTTTAACAATACAGATTGTGTCAAAGCAACTGAACAGCATTAATTAGGAAAATAGTGTCAATAATGCAAAATGACAATAGTAAACACAAATTTTTCAGTTAAAGACAGTTCATCATTGAATTCAGTGATGTCAACATCCAGCTCAGTTTAAATAGTATACAAAACATCACACAAAACCTTCGGCATTTTTATATTTTCCAAAAAACAACAACAACAACAACATGTCGTTCTCTATGATTTAAAATGTGTTTTCCTCATGGGGACCAATTGGCATTACTATCCTTGTGGGTACATTTGGTCCCCATAATGTAGGGCAGTGGTTCTCAAACCTCTCCATGAAGTAGCCTACCCCCAGCACTGCAAGTTTTGTATATCTCCCTATATCTGACACACCCACTTCAGGTCGTGCAGTCTCCACTAATGAGCTGATGAGTTGAATGAGGTGTGATAGATGAGGGAGACGCAGGGTTGGGGGTACTCCAGGACAGGTTTGAGAACCACTGACGTAGGGTATACAAGGTACACACATATACACACACACACAGGGAGAGTTAATAACTAATAATTTGACATCAGTGACCTCCAAGTATAATTAGCTAAAGGAACCGAGGAGGCAGTTGTAAACAATGAAAATAAAAATGAATGGAGCAATCAAGATAAATCAGCAGGTGACGGGAAAAGCTAAGCCACAGTGAAGCTCCAATCTAGTTCAGTCCTCCATGGGGTTCATTATAAAATATTAACATGTGATGCAGACCAGAGTTTAGGGGATGGAGAGAAAACTGATAGATTAACTCCAATTAAACCGTTCAATAGTCAGCACTGCTCAAGCTTTATCACAGTCACAATTATGGTGAAAGGTACTATCCATTAACTGTTCCATTATGTGGAATGTCAGGCATATTAGCATGTAGCTATGGTTGGCTAGTTTTGACACAGTAAAACCACAAGTGTGTGTAGAACTTTTCATTACCTGATAGGACACACTTATAGTGTTGTAAAAATGCAAGTGTTTACAGAGCTTTATTTTTATTTTCAATACTTTACATTTTAAAATCAACTTCTAAATGTCTGTTCAGTGTCTCTATAACAGATGACAATTTAATTTTGTGGTGCTTCTAATTAAGTGATAAAAAGCAGTTGCAAATGTTGTACAAAATAAATATCACCACTACTCATTTGCACCAATAAAACGTGCAACCCTTTGTTTTAGTGCCAAATTATATGTAATATCATTAAAGGGGTCATATGATGTTGCTAAAAAGAACATTATTTTTTGTATTTGGTGTAATGAAATGTGTTTATGCGGTTTAAGGTTCAAAAAACACATTATTTTCCACATACTGTACATTATTGTTTCTCCTCTATGCCCCGCCTTTCTGATACAAAGCTCATCGGTGATTATAATTACTTATACTATCTTTTTACGCGTTGCGTTGCATCGTGCCGTATAAACATAAAACCATGCAAGTGCTTCACATCTTTGAAATGCTAAAGTTATGAAAAATAAAGGCATATCTTAAAAAGTAAGATAAGTAGAGTTCAAACAAGCACAACCATCATTCAAATTTCTTCGTACTTTCTTTGGCACAGAGCCGATCCTCCCTATACGCAAAATACGCAAGCTGCGTAGGGCCCCCGAAACACCAGGGGGGCCCCTTGCTCTCAAAGATGATTACATTTTAGTTTAGTTTTTGAATTTGGCCAGCGGTTATGAAAACATGAATGATCATTTCTTTTAATGTGGTACGCTGTCACCCTTTCTATGTAAAAATCAGCCAAATCATGTAATGTGAATGTCATACAGTCTTGCTCGAGACAAAAAAAAAAAAACGAGTTGAAAGCGTACCGAGCTGCGGAAGAGTTTCTCAAGCACTTTCCGCGAGTGCGGTTTGAGACAGAGTAAAACACGGACAAATTTCATTCATTCGTTCATAACCACTCATACCCCCCCCCGCCCCACACAACCACGACACAGTTTTGCGTAGGGCCCCCAAAAGTCTAGGATCGGCACTGCTTTGGCACAATCATTTAACCTTAAATATTGATGTATGATTTTTGTCACAATAAGAGAAGAACGTCACTGAAGCGGAAGACCAGAAAGCCAGTTATTTTTGTTATTATGAGAAGAGAAATTAAGAATATTGCTTTTGATCAAGCGGTGATAGTGTTGCTTTCATCTGGGGGGCCGTCCAGCACCGAAACCTCTCTGACCTGTACACAGTTCAGACTGACATATCTTTCATGTGGGGCGATATCGAAACCTATTTTTCCTCTGTGAATTCAAAGAGAAGCTGCTCGGCTTTTATCTGAGACCGAGTTCAGTATTTAAACCCCTCTCACCTTCAGACCTGCTCTCGCATGTTACTTTGATCTCTAATGAAGTTCCTCATATACAGTACATCCAGTTTCACCCGAGGCCATTTCAAGAAGTGGACCTTTCATTGGTTTCTGCATCCTGGTTGAATAAGTAGGAGCAGATCCATTTGAACTGCTGCTCATGTCCCTCAGGAGCTTTAAATGTTGACTTTGCAGCATGTTTTTTTTTTTATAGCATGTACATTAGTTTTTTTTTTTTTAACATGTTTAAATATACTGGAAAAATACAGGGGTACCAAAATATAAAACGGTACAATCCCAGACATTATGCAAATTTTAGTGCTTTACAAGTGATAGAAATGGTGAATTATGTAACAGATATCACTTGATACCCTTAGTTCACTGAAACTGTTGTAAAAGTGGCATAAGCCATTACTTTGCATACAGACCAAACAAAACAGTGAACCAGCCTGGAAACAATACCATTAGATGTGTGTCGCTTCAGGAGGAAATCATCAAACCTCCTGTGCTCATCCCAAACAAGGTGATCGACAGGTGTATATTGAAAGCTGTATATAGGTTGACTACCTTCATGAATACACATTTCCCTTATACTTTTAGAACACATTTTACCGCATTATTAGGATACATGTTTCCTATACATTAACCTAAAAATTACTCACCCAATTCTGACTAATTACTCGCCCAAAATTACTATGTTTTTTTCCCTTTTCACTAATCAACATTTCTATGTTACAGTAGATCTTAAGTGTTTGATAAAATGAAATAAATAAACTGATAATGTGATATTGTACAACCCAGGCTCAATGAAAAATGTGCCTGTGTTCACACTTTAGCAAAATGATACTATGCTGACTTTTGCACATTTCTGGACACTTCCAAAGTGAAATGTCTAGCGAGTGACACCAAAATTGCATCCAGGTTTATCCAAATGTAAATCTGGCAAAGTTTTATTATGTTGATTGTTGAACCAACATAAAACATCAGAAAAGCCATACACCTGGAGCTGGTTGCATGCAAACATGAAACTGTATTAGGTAAACGCATATAAGGTAAAAGTGTTTTGAAGTCATAACATAGTATTGTGCAAGGAACTATGAGAAAATATGTCTTTATTAATCAATTATTTTCCGTGTAACCATAATTTGAGTGAAAATAATTCACTGCAGTGAATTCTCTGTATGTTTTTGGAGTTTTGCAAAATGTAGGTTCCAATAAGCCTACAGTATGTTTCAAGGTCAGTATTTACCATTGATCAAAAAAAAAAATGCTCTATGGAATTCAAAATCCTCACTGTGTCTCATTGCTGACAGAAATATCAACTCCAAAACTGATTAAAATGAGGACTGAGGGCTAAATAAAGTGGATATAGACATTAGATGGTTGTTTTAATCTCAGCAACTTCAACAGATGCACAAAGAGACTGACCCAATTTTTACAGCTTTCTCAGGTTAATGAAAATGGCTAAATATGTGTTAAAGGGGTCATATGATGTTGCTAAAAAGAACATTATTTTGTGTATTTGGTGTAATGCAATGTGTTTATGCGGTTTAAGGTTTAAAAAACACATTATTTTCCACATAATGTACATTATTGTTTCTCCTCTATGCCCCGCCTTTCTGAAACGCGTCGATTTTTACAAAGCTCATCGGTCTGAAAAGCGAGGTGTGCTCTGATTGGTCAGCTATCCAGTGCGTTGTGATTGGCTGAATACCTCAAGCCTGTGACAGAAATGTTACGCCCCTTACCATACTGTGTTTCCATCATACAGTCTATGGTTTCCATGTGTCCCGGCGCGACGAGACAAAACCCAATCGCATCATATGACCCCTTTAACATACATATAGATGTTGACAGATTGTCTCGTGCTAAGTCTAATTCACTACTTCAGCTGCTACATGTGTACACAAATAAAATAAAATCTTTTGCTTCTTTTCTCAAAGGGCCAGGACACACTTCACATGTCGCACAGAAATCTCAAGCTGGAATGAAGCCCAGAATTTCCACTCCCAGAGAGAGCGAGTTTTTAATGATTTCTTAATGAATTTCCTCATACCCAGAGCTGGTATTAGTACAACAATAGAGTGCGAAGCAACACTGCAGCAATCGGAGCCATGCCAGTGTTTATGCTGTTTTAAGACAGACAATCATGCTGTACTTGAGCAAGCATGGACACACACAGCCACACATACTTTCACTTACATCTGCATATCTCTCTTTCTCACACACACACGCACACTAAAACAACTGTGTAATCACATACTTTTGCATTCCTGAATTATAATTTTTGATCTCTCTTGTTCTCGAACAGCAGGGGTCTTCAAGAGGGGGTCTAAGGCGAAACCACGGGGGCCAATTGTTGTTTGATCTCAAACTAATTTTTGTGGAGAAAAAAAATAAAAAATAAAATATGCATTAAACAAAAATATAATAAGCTAAAGTTCAGTCATGACTTATTGTCCCACATTTAAATAAAAAAGGCTAGAACTGTAAAATGTACGGTTAATTTTAAAATACTGTACATTCTAAATGGTGCAATGGTCTTTATTCTATTGAAAATGATTTATTTTAGTGTTTCAGTTTGACCTACACAATAACATACATCAAATATGACTTTCATGACTTTTTCAAACATCAGCACTCATGAAAAAATATACAGTAGATGGGTTGACATAAAAAAAAAAACAAATACACATTTCCCTAATAATTTTTAGAAAACATTTTACTGCAACAGATTACATGTTTAAAATGAAATTAATCTAAAACCAATTATTCACTCTTATGATTTATAATTCCACCATAATTTTTTTAGAGAGAGATTCAGAAGTTTCACGAATACAACTCTTCCCACCTCTTTCAAAAATCAGGTGTGCATGAAAAGTTTTACTATTACATTGATCAATTAATACACATTTTCCTAATAATTTTAGTAAACAATGCTGTTATCCCACTTTTTTGTTCTTTGTTTTATTTGTTAAGAGTTATTAACATTGTTGTTGTTGCTTTGTTCAAATTTATTTCTTTGTATATAATGGTAAAAACTTAAAATACTAAAAAAAACACACACGCACAGGTCATAAAATGAAAATGAATATCAGCTTACTGACATCTTTCATAATTTTTAATATCATTGTATCTCTATATGAATTTTGTCCACCAACAAGGCATTGGCTTGAAAAAGGTTGAAGACCCCTGACAGACACGTACATCAAATGCGACTGTTCCCACCTTCTTCAAATATTCAAATCCATTCAAATTGTGTCCTTTCCTTCTTTTGTCAGCTACTTTATTGTGTTTATAACACACTCCATTTCTATTTTATCACTATTTCTCTTTTAATAATTTTGATACATATCATGTCATGTCATGTGATACATTCTGATGATAGATGTTGGACTGAATGAAAGACCCAGAAGAACAAAGGATGCTCATCATCATCT
The DNA here is from genome assembly GCF_001515605.1 of Sinocyclocheilus anshuiensis. Taxonomy (NCBI): domain Eukaryota; kingdom Metazoa; phylum Chordata; class Actinopteri; order Cypriniformes; family Cyprinidae; genus Sinocyclocheilus; species Sinocyclocheilus anshuiensis. The sequence goes on from NW_015548288.1 coordinate 1,470,481, forward strand.
CGCTTTCACTCACACACATAGACTGTAAATGGGGAATTTATATTCTAAGGGAATGTCTCCAGCGAGAGCACAATGAGCAGTTGAAGTGAAGTGAATGGAGGATGTCTGCTGGACTTATGGGTGCGTGTGTAACATTTGTAGAGTGACAAACACTTGCCGCACACATTACGTAGACATAAACAATACTAGACGCTGAACTAAAAACAGGGAACACTATTTAAACACATGACAAGACGAGGGGATGACGAGACACACCTGGGATCAATGGAAATAAACGGGGAACACCTGGAATTGACTCAACATAATCAGGACAGGAACAGGAAACTAACCAAATATGGGCAAGGAGGGCACATGGGGAGCAAAACACACACAAAACACGGAACGAAGTCTGACAAATAGGTGTCATTAGGCCAACAGTGTGGTTAGGTTTCATTCAGGGTTTTTGTGCCTGTTTGCAAGTGTATGTGAATATGTGAAACAAGTATATCCAAACTGTTATTACTGTATACGCAGATTATTTTTGGTAAATCTTGAATTTAGTCAGTATATTTGTAAACAGACAATAAATAAATAAATAAATACATACATATATACATAAAAATAATGCATGCAAAGCAGATAAACAAAACTAAAACAGGTTGAATAACAAATAAATAACAAATACAAAAAAAGAGAATAAAATAATAAAAAAATAAATGCCATAATTGTTTTCAGTCACATACACTTCTGTTTGTGGTCAGTGACAGTAATGATATTTATAAGTAAAAAAAAAAAAATATATATATATATAAATGATGTTCTCTTGCGTTCCCTATTCATAAAATGTATCATGGTCTCCACAAAAATATTAAGAAGCACAACTGTTTTCAGCATTGATAATAATAATAATAAATGTTTCTTGATCACCAAATCCGCATTACAGTATGATTTCTGAAGGATCATGTGACACAAAAAATTCAGCTTTGACATCAGAAGAATAAATTACATTTTAAAATATATTAAAATAGAAAAAGGTTTATTTTAAATTGTAGTTATATTTCATAGTAGTATTACTGATTTTACTGTATTTTTTATCTTTTATTATATATATATATATACACACACACACACACACACACACACACACACACACACACATATATATATATATATATATATATGTATACATATATTAATAATCCTACCGACTGCAAACTTTTGAGGGGTAGTGTAGCTACTGCATTTCAAGGCAAATAATTTATCACATTTTACAGTACTATATCAGGTAAACACATTTTCCTGACAACCCTAGTGTGTATACTATGCACGGAATGCAAATTTTCTGTATGTATAGAATGCCGAACATCTGACTAAAATAACATGAATACCGAAAAAATGTATATAAAAAAATTATAATTAATTAATAATCTAAATTATAATCTTGACACAAATGTAATGTGAAAGTGGATCTTGAGTCACCATTTGAGGCTGTAAACAGGTCTCCCCAAACATGTGTGCCACCCCTTTCCCTCTTTCACATTTTACCATCTCTCTAAACAGAAAACGAATGTCAGTTTGATCCTGCACACACACTCGTACAGCCACAGCTGCATGAAGAAGCTCTTCCTGCCCACCTATGCCACTCTACATTTCCCTCTTTTTTATATCTTTCCTCTCGCTTTTTTTCATACACCTCTTGAGCGTAGGGCATGGTGATGAGGCGTTTCTTGTCACAGAACCTATAATATCTGTCTGCTGACATATCTTTTTCTGTCTGAGAAGCAAACATACCTCAGCCTTCCTTAAACTCATGTGTCAAGAGCATTCAGCTCATTTATGTGCTAAAACACCTTCTTCCTTTTTTCCAGGTACATGTCTGTCTGCCAAGACAGCGACTGTTGGGATGCTTAATTCCGCTCATCCTCTCATTAACTCTCTTATAATTGCCTCAGAGCTCTAATGTTGCCTGTCTTTTTCAGCCGAACAGCGTTTGCAGGGGCTGCGATGTCTCGATTCTGAAAATGTCATAATATACTTGTCACTTTCTGAGTGGAAAGGAAATATAGAGATTTGAAGTGAATGTGTGAGTGTGTGTCTGCCCTTCCCGAGAAACGTATTCATCCATGCTCTTTGAAGAAACCCATTACTGCCATACCCACACACAAGAGTGTTTTACTATAGTTCTCATGGGTATAACAATGTAAAAACTAAAGAAGAGATGAACAGGGAAATAAAGCAAGAATCCTTGTAATAAAAACATTAGAAACCGGAAAAAGTCATAAGAGGGTTGTGTGCTTCGTGAGTTTATTATAGGACCAATGAGGAAAAACTGTGGACAAAAACACACACATATGGTATATTAATGTGATAAATACACATGTGATATATTAAAAAAGTGATTTCTGTACCCTTTTATGAGTTGATCAAGTGTGTGATATACTAAGAAAAATGTGATTCTTGTACTCTTTTACGAGTGAACCAAACGATGTGATCCAATGTGAACCTTACCTAGTGGGGGTGAATGAGATCAAAAAGGAGGAATGATGAAAGGATTAGGGTGGAGTTAAAGGTCAGAGTGAAAAAGAAAGTGAAAAGGGGAGATGCTGAATATAAAGAAATGCAGAGACACAGAGTGAGATGTGTTTATGAAAGGCTGGATGGATCTGGATCAAAGCTGGATTCCTGAATCACAGTCAGAACAGCACACTAGCTGGTTATCAACGTATACTGATGCAGACTTAAAGCAGCACTATGTAACTTTGGCGCTCTAGCTGTTAATAAACAGAATTGCACACATCCCGCGGAAGAACATTCCAACCGGAGCTTGAGTTTATGTCTATGGCGATTCACGCAGGTATGTGTTACTCCGCAGCGGTGACGACCCGATCAGGCTACAATAGTCCAAATATAAGTACTTATTATAAGTGTACCATAGTGATTCGGAATAAGACAAAAACGCGGTTTGGAAGATGAATTCATGATGTACTCGCTCATTATATACATTTTGCAAATTTTGAACACAGAAAAAGTTACACAGTGCTGCTTTAAGACATGCCCTGTTACTGTTATGTCAGTTCTGTCACAATGCAAAATATAACATCAATATCAGGCTGTTATTACATCAACCTTTAGTCACTATGGCCCCAAGCTTCGAACCTCTCCCCCAGACAACCTAAACTCTAAAAAATGCTGGGTTGTTTCAACCCAACTTTGGGTCAAATATGGACTAACCCAACCGTTGGGTTAAATTTTTACCTGTCGCATGCTTTCAAAAAGGATCTGTCATCATCACTCCTAGACCAAGAGAAGATAGCAGTACTTAATATTATTCTTAAATGAGGAATAAGAGTTTGAACCATAAACTAATTTCTAAACCATCCTCCGTAATTCACAAAATATATTTTTTCCCCCTGCTTTTCTGGCAAGCACCACTAAAGAAATATAAGCAGACTATTTTTGCAGTTAGATTCTCCTTGAACTCTGTGTTGCCTAAAATGGGAACTAAATCTGAGGTTGCACAAAATCAGTGTTTTTACGAGTGTTTCTATCTTAGCTTTTTGCCATCATTTCTGTTTCTTTCTTTTTCTAAATGATAATTTTTTAAATGATAATTGTCTTTTTTATATATATGAAAAATCTTTAATTTTCATTGAGCAGCATCAACACTGTAAAAAAAAATAAAAAAAATAAAACATTACAAATGACTGAGGTGGGACACTTCACTCCCTTCCAAATCTTATGACCTTTTGTCATGCTTTCTCTGTGCCTCTCACCCTGTGTTTTTCACTCACAACTGTGATTTTGTCTTGTAACATTATGTCTTGTAACTTTATTTCCTGTATTTGCGACTTCAATTATCATGTGACCACATTGCTGCTTAAAATAAATTTTCTACTGACATTTTTTACTGAAATACCTTTTTTTCAGTAAGGCCACACTGATAATAGACTCTAATGAGTGTATTTGGGTTGTGCAAAAAAACCCTCACAGCTCTGCGCGTTTACAGAGAAGTACGCTAGTGAAATGGTGTATTCACAGCATTCAACATCCCTGAAGCACGCCTGAGGCCACAGTAATAGTCACATGTTGAAGGTCAGAGCTGCTGGTGCTATTCAGAGCATTTCATTATCTTAAACTTGGGCTGAGGCACGTCACCAAGGGCAAAAGGACTCTGACTAACTACCGAGAAATGAAGTCAGCGAACAGTAAGCTGTGTCAGCGAGATCCTTAACAAATATTAGAATTAGTGACTTTCAGCCTCTCGTAGAGAAATATAGACATAGATACACACACACACACACACACACACACACACACACACACACACACACACACACACACACACACTGCTCAGTGGGACTTTAATGCTAAATTCAACTCCTTCAAGGATCTGTCAACCATGTACGGGCTTTTGGCAAACATTCAAATGCCACCACCTTCTCGCTCTTACCTTCTATCAGTCTTTCTGTCATTCTTTCTCGTAGTCCTCATCTTTCTTCTCTTTGTCACTTGTCATTACTGTCTGTAAATGCCAGCTGATAGAGCAGCCATAAATCCACTCCTGCCCTGCGCACCTGTCAAATTCATCTTCTTTTGTCTCACACACAAAGAAAAGAGAAAAAAAAGTCTCTTAAAATATACATTTTAAAGTATGGATTCATACCTACCTAACATCCCTACCTTGTTCCAAACCTGTTTGACGACTTCTGTGGAATGCAAAAGATATTAAAAAAAAAAATCTCTCTGCTTTTTTGTCCTTACAATGAAAGTCTAATTCTAATGGTGACTTTCATTGCATGGACAAAAACAGCTGGAGGAAAAAAACAACAACCTTGATATATACAGCTTTGGAACGACATGAAGGTGAATACAGTTTTTTTTTTACAATAATTTTTGCTCTAATAACAGAACCTTCATGTAATTTTTCAAAACTCTAGACACAAAGCTCAAAACAGTCATTATTTGTAACGCTGTCCAAAAATGTTCAAAATGTTCAAAACTTTGCATATTGTGTTCATATGTTTAAAAAAGTCTTTCATTTGCAGAAGCATTGGTTCAAAAAACTCATTTATTATGAAATATCATAGGAACATTACATTAGATCACCCACACACAAGATACCCATAGTTTCACTGTGTAGTTTTTAGTACAATCATTAAATATAGCTGTTCAAAACACATGATGCATCTTTCATTATGGTTCTACACATTCATACACCATTGTAATAGACTAGAGAGAAAAGTATAGACACTGGAATCATTAAACAAAATTTGAAAATTATTGATGAAATAATCAACTCACAACAGGTTTTTCAAAAAACTTTAAATAAGAAAAAAATAGATAAGAAAAAAGATAAGAAAAAACTACAGTAGGCATACAATACAGTTTTTTTACAATCATTTTTGCACTAATAACACAACCTACATGTCATTTTTCAAAACTAGATACATAACTCACAACCGGTGATTAAAATGCACATTTTTCAAAACACTTAACACTTTTTCCAAATGTTTGGATACAATACACATGAACCAAAGATCTTTTGTTCATTTAACTAAAATCACCGGTTCAAAATGACACAACTTAACATCAAAGTTTTACTAGATATTAGTGCCAAAATGATTGTAAAAAACTGTAAAATGATTCAGCATTTTCATTTTTGGGTGAACTATGCCTTTAATCCTTTAGATTACTGCATGTTTGCAAGAGAGCTACAATAATGTGAGATCTTGCTCCAATAATCCCAAGTGTTTAAGCAAGATTTCAATCTCGTCTTTCTAGAGAGCTATGAAAAGTCACATTATTCATCTTATCTGCTTGTACTGTGGTTCTGTTTTGTTGGGGCAGAATTTATGTGCGGTAAATATGCAAATATTAAATATAAACCAAACATATGCTCACCAGCCTGATTTTCATGTACACATTGATTACTTTCATTATAATAGATGGTTGACTAAAAGTGCAAAAACTATCACAGGTAAGCTTCTTTGCATAATAAAATAACCAGTCTGTCATATTCTCTGCTTCTCTTGGCAAACCCATTGTATAATGGGTTTATACAATGTGCTGCCACTCTGATGAAGTCAACAGACTAATTAAGACTAAAGAAAACTTGTTTCCCAAGGGCAGCCTCTCCAATCCGCTGCTAATTGAATCTAGGGAGTGTGAGTGATACACAGCCAGATCGGATGTGATGGCACATTCCTGGATGAGGCTGAGACAGTCTAAGGCATCAGAAGTGAGATAAAGGCTTGATACCATCGTGATGTAATGGACAAGTTATTGCAGACCTCTAGTTACTTACTGAGAAATAAATGTAAAAAATAAATAGAGAAAAGCACTGCTCTGACAAAAAAAAAAAAAAAAAAAAAAAAATCCAG
>NW_015548288.1:1476948-1521166 GCF_001515605.1 Sinocyclocheilus anshuiensis
ATAATGTAATAGAGCACTTAAGATGGGTGTACATTGTGTGATTTAGTTTTTTCCTATCCTGTATGATTGCTTGTCAGAGTACGCAATATGACCCAGGTGAGATTTTGGTTAAAAAGCAAGACAGACTGTACGATATCAACATTCTTTTATGTCAGAAAATATATTGACTTATATAGACTTTGGTCATGATTCACAGCGTTGACTGGGTGTCCTCTTTGAAATAACAGTACCATTCAAAGGTTTGGGGTTGGTAAGATTTTTTATGTTTTTGAAAGAAGTCTCTTATGCTCACCATGGCTACATTTATTTGATCAAAAACACAATAAAAACAGTAATACTGTGAAATATTATTACAGTTTAAATAACTCTTTTCTATTTGAATATATTTTAAAATGTAATTTATTCCTGTGATGGCAAAGCTGAATTTTCAGCAGCCATTACTCCAGTCTTCAGTGTCACATGATCCTTCAGAAATCATTTTAATATACTGATTTGCTGCTCAAGAAACATTTCTTATTATAAATGAATGAATATGAATACAAAGTTGTCAAGAACAGCATTTATTTCAATTTCACATTTTTGTAACATTACAAATGTATGTACTGCATCATTGCTGCATAAAAATATGAATTTCTTTCAAAATAAATAAATAAATGACTCCAAAATTTGGAATTGTAGTGTAATACTTTTTAATTTTGTCTAAATCAATATCTTATCTCTCGTCCATTTTTCAGTGGAGACTTATCTGGTGAATTGCACAAATCACTTTCAGGAAATTGCATCGGTATCTACACTAGAGGCTGACATTTTTTAAAGGGGTCATATGATGCGATTTCAAGTTTTCCTTTCTCTTTGGAGTGTTACAAGCTGCTCGTGAATAGATAAGATCCCTAAAGTTGCAAAGACTAAAGTCTCAAACCCAAAGAGATATTCTTTATAAAAGTTAAGAAAGATGTATGTAGTAACAACTTTACATGGCCGCTCAATCTAATATTAACCTAGAGAAATGTGCGCTATTCAAGTGTCTGTGTGGAAGCTGAACAGCAGCGCTCTCACTGCGGGACAGATGGAGGCGCCGGTGCCCTCACTTGCTCTTAAAATACTCTGTAATTTTTGGTCATACAGAGAAAAGTAAAACATATTTCGAATCTGTAAAAACGTGTGTGTTAGCATGGATGATTTACATGAAAATTCATGTGTGTGCAATACACTGTGCTTAAGCTGGCTTTCAGTTCAATAAAATAACAAAAAACTACATTATGAATTTTTATTCAACTAAAGTGGACATGCTGTGATCTGTACTGTATTTTTTCACTGTAACTGACAGATTCCGGCCAAAAAAACACAACACGGGAGTGGGAGGGAATGGGAGTCATTCTTTCGGGATTGGTATGGGACGGGATTTTCCCCCAGTTTTTTCGTGGGATTGGGACGGGACGGGATTTTTTTTTGTGGGAGTGGGATGGGAGAGGTTTGAAAATCCACTCCTGTGTCTCCTTCTAATCTACACCTCTATCCAGCTGTTCAGTTGTGATGTCAATTTGTAGGCCAACCTGGAAGGCTAATTCGGCATGCGTTCCCTCTTGAATATTTTAGAATAGCAGTGAGTAAAACAGCAGTGAGTAAAAAATGCCTGTGGTTAAGAATACTAGATAACACGTCTCTAAAAATTATACCTCAAGCATATGAGTGTGAATTTCGAAGCTGCTATGTTATTTTTATATGTATTTCTTCATTTCTTGAATAGGCCTACAACTCTGAGGCAACACTGCTCATGGTCTGTGTGCTTGGCGAATGATGAGTAATTAATTGGACAACTACTGTGGACCGTGTGTACTTTATGTTATAGAACAAAACATAAAAATCTCTTCAAGTAACATTAACCACAGATCTTAATTTAATCATAAAAACTATGTCATAATTAATGTTAATCATAAAACATTAATGCTATACCAAAAACCCATAGGAAATTGCAGAGGGAAACCATGCATCAAAAATGCTAATTTTGCTCCTGGTTTTAGGACTACTAACATCAGATTCAACTGTGTTGCTATGTGTGCACATAACACCCAGTATACACAAAAACAATCAGCGGGTTTTAACAGTGTATAATTTTGTCTTAGATGACATTTAAGTGAGTGCAGGGTGAACGCTTAATCTCCTGAGATATCACCGCAAGGCTAATTGTAACTATCATATTCTATATGCTCCAATTTTTTTCCAGTCGTCCTTTATTATATTACATTACATAAGTCCATAAAAGGAATTCTGAATCATTTACAAAAGGTAGAACACATAGAAGACAAAAAGATCATTATTTCTGACCAGCAGAGCACCCAAGATGTCATATGTGTTTTACGTATCCACATACACACATGCTAGTGCCCAAACCAGGAATAGCAAAATCCACCTGGGAAAACCAAAGCAGGAATTGATGAGAAAATATGTAGATGTGAAATCAAGCAGAAAGTGTCATGACAAATGAAGGTGAAACAGAAAAGAATGAGCTGATAAATGCAGAACATAACTATGATACGGACATGAATAGATTCGCATCTACTTCAAGACTTCATGTAAAGTACCCTTCCAAAACCCACTTGAGGATCAATTTAAATATATAGTAGCTGTACAAATTAAGCGGTGTAACATCCACTGGCTTTCGCTCCTCCATAATTACTGAAGTTTAAACCAATATCCTGATCTACTGGGATGAATATTTTCTCTTTGTCTGAGAACAAAGGTATAATACATCTCAAAATATACTGTAGTACCATGGGTTCCAAATCATGCGTGGGTCAAATGGTCTGGTCAGGAGTCTTATCTGTCATACCTGAAGATCACTTGTCTGGTAGTTGGCACTTGCTGTGGAAAAAAAAAGAATCGCTCCAGCTAACATATTGGCTGTTTAATTGCAGCTGTAAGGGTTTGTGTACACACAACCAATGCAATTCAGTGCTGCACAGCTGCTCAGGTAAGAAAAATAGATTGTGGGTGGAAAACAAGATTTATTGGTAACACTTTAGAATAATGGTCCGTTGTTAACGAGTAACTATGCAGGAAGTAATAGGTAGTAATCAGGGGTGTGAAGTAACGAATTACAAATACTCACGTTACAGTAATTAAGTAGTTTTTATCAGTAATTGTACTTTTTTGAGTAGTTTAAAGGGGTCATATGATGCGATTTCAATTTTTCCTTTCTCTTTGGAGTGTTACAAGCTCTTGGTGCATAAAGAAGATCTGTAAAGTTGCAAAGACTAAAGTCTCAAATCCAAAGAGATATTCTTTATTAAAGTTCAGAGTCAGCCACACCTACCTAAAACGGCTCGTTCTAACACGCCCCAACATACCTACGTCGCTCTGTGGGAAGATTTGCATAACGCCGCCCAAACTCTCGCGTGCGTTCTGCAGCGGTCACTTGGATAAGTCGTTGTTGGTTGTGGTACTTGTTGACTTTAGATGAGTTTGAGCGCGTGAAACACAAGGGGGTAGAATCCACAGCTCAGTACTCACTACTCAATACTCATGAGTACTTTTAAATAGGCTACTCTTTATAATTAAAAAAAACTTGTACCTTAAGCACCACATTTTTATAGAACGGCGTGTCATGCGTGCAACACTGCAAAAGACATGAGCGCAACTGTTAAACATGTCCGTCTAGCACATGTCAACACAGAAAAAAGAATGGAAAAGCAGCATAGTGAAATGCAAATCACATTCTGTGTGAACAGCTTATAGGCCTGTTTCACACCAAGAGCTCAAGCAACAGCATAACTACAAAGGGATGACAACATGAATACACACTGTTTTTGGCTTTTGCATGCCATATGAAACATGTCATATCTTTGTACTAAAATGTCAAGATTTAAGTACCTGGGCCCTAGAATATATGCTGCTCTGTTGTGTTGTAAGCTGTCTGATCATGTCATCCTTGTTAATGGTTGTTTGTAGCTTTTTTTTGTCTGAATTGAATAATTATATCAAGAAAAGCATGCCCTGGGGTCTAGAGGGCAAGGCCAAACTTGTTCTAGCTTCTTTTTCACATCCCTTTTCTGGCCTCAAAGAGGGACAGTCTTTTATTAAGCACTGCAAATTGACTTGGTAATTCAGTGGCGGCTCAAGAGCATCATAGAGGAATAGCAATGAGAAACAGACAGAGAACAAGTCTTTTGAGGGTGAATGTGTCTGTGTATGTGTATGTGTGTGTATGAGCAAAAGGAGTGAGAGAGAGTTGAATTAGTGCCTATGAATACCAAATGGTCAAGTTAGCCTGTTGACGAAACTGACAAAAAAGCGTTTGTTGAAGCCTATGGATGGTATGACTGTCTCACTCTCTCCTTCGGTTATGCACCTGCTCTTAATGAAACCACCCAAAACAAAAGCAGTGTCTCAGAGTATCATGCTGTTCAACTGCTGCTTCTTTTCACCAAACTGAAATCTACTTCTGAAACAGGATCAACACACATGAAATGACAGGAATGATATAAAAGTGATGCTTGCTTATTTATATAATGGTAAGAGACTTGCATTTGTGTGTTAGTGAGAGCTGCAGTTAGAGAGTGAGAGAGTGAGAGAGTGAGAGAGAGATTGTCTAATCAGCGTCTCATATTGCACAGGAAGACTCTTTGGCATACTCTCATTTAACTCCCTTTAGTGATACACTCTTTGCTCTTAAGACTCTATTACCTCTTCTCTCCATGGAACACTTTATTCTGCACTAAAGGGACAAGAGCTGGCCCAGACCCAAAACATCTACTCAGCAAAGCTGCCCCAAATCCGAGCAAGATATATGAGCCATTTCCCCCGAAATGATCAGAAATAGCAAGTCAGTTTTCACCACATTGCACCAACTACAGCAGGCACTTCGATTGTTTTGGAAAACGTCCTTAAATAACTAATATATTGGCACACTGTGTCTCACAGGCAGAGAGGGTCGAGAATATATATATATATATATATATATATATATATTGTACTATGTAGAATGATTTGGTGACATTATTATTAGGAAGTGTGTGTGTATGTTGGAGGCCGGTGGAGGTCCCTGAGTTGTCTGTGGGTATTAATTACAAACCTATAGCAAATAAATGTGTTACACTGTAAATGTTGTACGAATAACAATTTCACACTATAGACTAATTACTGTCTACTAATTATTATATAATATTTTTGTCTAATTACTGACCTTTCCATTTAGGTAAATAAACAAATCTTCAGAAATGTCTAAGAAATATCTCATTCTTTGTGGTTTGAAATGTCATCAAAGCCTAATTTAGGGCTGGGCGATATAGCTAAAAAAAATTATCAACAATATAATGTTTCATATCGTTCGGTATCGATAATTATTGACATACGACAGATCTGTGTGAGGAACAGACCGAAATTAATAAGTGTTATTAATAAAAGTTAGTGAACACAATAAGTCATTTAATAGCTGCGCTTCCATCACCCTTCAAATTGCACGAATTGGAATTGCGAATTGAAAATACGCACAATGGAAAAACATAAATTTTGCAAAAACTCCCATATATTGCAAAAAGGTTTTCACACTTGAATGAGGTGGTTTTTCAGGCAATTTGAAAAACACCTCATACGTGGCCGCTCTCAAGTATAGGGGTTTTCCTTGCCATTAATGCTTGGATAGCTAGCAATGCCTGGTTCGCGAATGATTCACTCTTGGAATCGAATCTTTTCAATGAATTGTTAAATTGGTATGAAAAGGTCATTCACATGCTAAATTGTTACGAGCTGGATCTCGCTTAGGAAAATATTAACCGTAAACATTAAACAACGAGAACCCTAGATTAACTGGATATTTAAGTTGCAAATCAACTGGAACCTGCAAATGGATTATTTGTCTGCATTGAAAATGATCTTTACAATGTGCAGTGGCGCACCTGCGTAAAAAGTTTGTGAATGACTCTGTACTGCAGGTTTCAAGTATTAAAACATTATCAGCACACAAAAGCACTTGAAGTACCAATAAGTAAGTTACCATGTTTTACCTTGGAGTACCGTGTAAATACCATGGAGCACACTCTAAAAAATGCTGGGTTAAATACAACCCAGCGCTGGGTAAAATAGGTACAAACCCAGCAACATTTCACCCAACCGCTGGGTCAAAACAGCCCAGTTGCTGGGTTTGTCCCTATTTTACCCAGCACTGGGTTGTATTTAACCCAGCATTTTTTAGAGTGCATGAATATGGTAACTGTTCAATATGATGACATATATCAAAGTACCACAGTATACTGATACTATCACTGTCAAAGTACTTTGTAGGCTACGTTTTGGCAAATCACCAGTTTCAGCTTGTCTTTCAGCCCATAACTGCTTTAATGCTAATAGCAGATATCAAGGAAATATAACAATGTTGCTCCCAAAGTCATAATGGCATGCTTTGGTGCTGTTTTGTCCAAAAAGTCTCCAGAGTTAGATTTATAAGGGTACATTTTTTTACTTGACAAGGGGCCTGTGCCCCAATATTTTGTTGTAACTTTATTTATTGCTGTTCATAGTTATACTGTTTATGGATTCATATGATTTACCAACTTGAATGAGATTCGAGAGCTATCATGGAGGAGACGATCTTGTGAGAATGATGGCTTATTTGGGCCTGTTCCACATGCAAACCTACAGTATCATATGGCCTCAGATGACTTTGATATAGCACATATTATGTACGGGCTATCATTTTATGATGAATTTATGGTGCTTGGATGCAGTATAACTGACACTTATGGAAAAGAACAGCATGGATATTTGAATATACAATTTTCTGTTCCTTTACCTTTTACAGATCTTTGTGATGATTGATGATAGAAACGTAGATGAATGAGAAAAATTTAATAGTCACCTGCAAGAAATAACAGGTATAAAACTAGTTATGAATGCTAAAAATATTTGATATTATTATTATATTATGTGTTTTTAAATTTCATGTTAGTAGTTATTTTTTTCTAATTTCATCCAACATGTAAAATGCCCTTCAGCGTCAGAGGACCCCAGTGGCACTTAGCTGGCTTTTTAAAATAAAAAAAGTATTTATGTTTTCAGTCTTGCTGCCTCTACAATCTTCAAACAAACTATTCTTTTTTTTATCATAGTGTCAGCCCAGGTTTTCATATATTTTGTTCACTTTTGCTTTTAATTGTCCTATTTTAGCTCCATCTTTTTTCACACAGAACCCATTCAACACGAGAGAGAACACAATGTGGACAGGACTGGCCATGGCCAACCCTTGTCGTTTGGTGAAATGTCTGTTTTAAGTTCATGTACATTTATTTTTTTGGATAATAGAAACAATGACAGGTGCAAGCAATATATGGAACTTATTTTTCTTTCACAAGCGTTTTGAGATGAAAACCTGGAAAAGAAAGCTCTTTATGCTATTACTTTACAAGCCTATTTGGACTGATTTTAGCTATTTAAATCTATCTACACAGAGTTTGACTTAATCGGATTGCTCTACCTATTTATGTGTACTGATGTGCCTAAGTGTTTATCATAACACTTATTGATAAAAGCAAAGACACTTGTAAAAGAAGAAACTGAAAGAATATTGAGGAATAATATGCAAAGAGAAGTACTGTGAAAATAAAAAATCCTCTTGAGTTGAGAATAAAAGCTGATTGAGTAAAAGACTTTGGTAATTAAATAATTGTGCTGTTGGTGTTGTTCATTTTCATAATAAATTGTGAAATCTAGATCAGTGAGAACAATCAATCAACAAGCTGTAAAACTGCTTCCGTAGCTGAAGCTGTTAATCGAAATGGCTGACACGAACTGATTAGCGTATACATTGCTACAGAGCAAATTTATATTATCCTATGTAATGAAACAAAGGATGCAAATCATTGTGATATTACAGTTCAAAATGGTTTAAAATTACTTGAAAAAATATGATTGTACAAAAATGAATTTACTTTTTTTTTTTAACAAAATGAGCTTTAAGACAAATTATAAATGAAAAGGTATGTGTCCTTTTATTATTTCTCAGAAAAAATGCTGCACATTTCTTTGTAAAATGTAAATGTGTCAAATCTAAATTGAAATTTTAAAACAAATCCCAAATCAAATAAATAAATAAAAGAAATCTCTTCAAATAAACAAACTAAAGCTTTTGCCTGTGCTCTTTTCATTTAGAATACAGTGGAAAAATGAATTTTAACAACTGATTCTTGCAGCCTCATCATTCGGAAGTGAAAATAAAACGAATTTACTTTCAAGCATCTTCTCGACATGATGTTAATCACACGAACAAGCTACAGTGATTGTGGGCAGGGTCAAGTTGTTTTGTGGCCAGCCAATGTAGAATAAGAGGGTGTTAACAACTGATTCTTGCAGCCTCATCATTCGGAAGTGAAAATAAAACGAATTTACTTTCAAGCATCTTCTCGACATGATGTTAACCACACGAACAAGCTACAGTGATTGTGGGCAGGGTCAAGTTGTTTTGTGGCCAGCCAATGTAGAATAAGAGGGTTTTCTGCAAAAGTGCAGTGTGTAATGTGACGTGTAGCCATCACGGAAGTGGGATTCGAATTACTGACGACTCGTTTCGGATGTTCAAAGTCGATTCTTTCATTTGGGAGACATTTATTGTCTTTCATTTATCTTGCACTTTCGGCTTTACAGCTTTGCAGATTGTTTGCATTCACATACAGCGACATTACACACTGCATGAAAGGCAATATTGGAAATGGCATAATAGGGGCACTTTAATCACTATCCAAACAAAGGTGCTGCATACATGTAGGGTAAGTGTTTTCTTTATTTTATTTAAATTCGACTGAATCATTTCGAAAATTGAAGCAAAAACAGAATGGTATGACTTTAGCTTTGTAAAAATTTACGCTACATAAGATATCTGAATGAAACAGAAACAGCAGATGGGCTGAATGAGATGAAAATGAACTCTCTGCCAGCAAGTGGCGCTTAAGGAACAACAGCAATATAGCGTTTCGTTGGTTACCGCTGTAAACAAAGCGCTGCGCTTATGAACACTGCATTATAAGAAGCAAAGGAAGCAATTAAGAAGAACATACCATATAAACTTTTCCGAAGTCAAATCGCGATTCGTAAAACATCTCAACCGAATTGAATCGTCACATATTTTATCGATTTTCAGCCGGCTCGGGGCGCAACATAACATCCCTACAAATATTACAACTATTTAGGCATAAATAAGTCATCATCTAAAATGTAAACCTTTATGAATAACTTTAGAGATGCAAATGTTTTCAAATCTTTTGAAGTTCGTAGAAAATAAAGTTTATTTTCAATTCAATTCAATTCAAGTTTATTTGTATAGCGCTTTTCACGATACAAATCGCTGCAAAGCAACTTTACAGCAAATTAAGTTTCTACAATATTTAGTGGTAGCTTATCAGCGATGACTGTAATCAAACAGACGATACACACTATTAACAGCAATTATTATTATATGATGCCATCAAACTTATAGCAAAATTTGGTAGTTCTGTATTTTGTTTCAGGGTTGGCATCATCTGAGGTCCTCTGAGGGGTTTGCATCATCTCTTCTCAGGTGTTCTGGATCCAGACTGAAGCTTGTGTAAATCCTAGTTACCACGGGATGTCAATCCCAGCAGAAACAGAGAAACAAATAGAGACATAATTAGCGTAGCTGCTGTTCCAACCAAGCAAAATTGATTTGTTTAACCCAAACTAAAGAATAATAATGTGCATTTGATCAGATATAACTGCAGTACAAGATTATGAGATGCATTATTTGAATGCTTGGCCAAAGAGATGTGTCTTTAATCTAGATTTAAACAGAGAGAGTGTGTCTGAACCCCGAACGTTTATTTTGTATTCAAACATTAGATTAAATGTTCAACGGCATCACAGTTAAGCTAATTAACTAATCTTTTTTCGTGTGTGTGTGTGTGTGTGTGAAATATGACCTTGATCTGTTCTTGACACGTTTTGTGAAATTCAAAGTGAATTTATGTGGACAAAAGTTTGACAATATTTTTTGTAAACTCGTAGAATGATACAGTATGGCAGAGGCTGATCATGTGTCTACCTGTTCATGTATCATCAATCGCAACAGATCTTTTTGCAAATGTAAGCATATCTCAGTCTTAAAGGTTTTAACATCGATAACCTCTTTCACGATTCCAGTCTGTCTTTGCTTTGACAGGGCCTCTCTTTAATGAACACTGTTTCTGCTCAGTCACTTGACATTCAGTGCACTGACAGATTAAGAGAGAGCACACATGCTAATCAGCCCGCAGGTCTATTTACTCTTCAGTGTCTGTTTGCTTGTCTTGTCATGCTCTCAGTTGTAGCCATGACTACTTCTTTATAGTCAACAGAACTTTCTTTCTTTCTTTCTTAGGACTGGCTGCCATACGAATATTAGTAAAGGGTGAATTAATTTAATATACGAAAAAACTAAATTATTGGTTTTAAATGAATTGGTTGCTCTAGATGTGGTCTGTTTTTGAAAGTGAGATCACATTAGGTTAGAAAGGCATTGTCATTTACTCATCAATATGTGATTTCTTTTTAAAATGTATTTAATTGCAGAGAGTGCCCTTTTTTGTTGCGTTAATAAGATCTAAAAATGAATTCATTGTGCCATTTGCAGGATGGTACTTTTAAACCCATTTATTTTTTTATTTTTTTTTATTTTTTTGTCATCAGATATTATGATCTATTTACTTGGCAGGAAAATGACTTGGGTTTTCTATTGGCACTGTGAGTCACTTGGAGTTAGTGTCATGCTAAGTGTCACGTTAGCAGCACGCTGCCTCACTAGGATGGTAAAGTGAAAGTGGTAAGTGCCATAGATTTAAGCCAGTGGTGCGCATGCGTGTGTGTGTGTGTGTTTGTGAGCAAGATAGTGAGAAGGCAGTAGTTAAATTTGTTTTAAGATATTCTCTCCTTTACACACACAATAAATGTAGTTGCCCTCTTCACACAAGCTCAACACAATTGTGAGTGAAGATACTAATCTCCACAGCCAGTATACTGTACCACAAATAGGATCAGGGAAGCATGAAATCCATACCTTGTAAACACACACCTTCAGACAGAGACAGACAGAAAGTGACAGAGTAGAACTGTCATGCCCATACAAATGTGCTTCCTCACAAGAGGATTTAAAATGCAGCTTCCAAAATAATTTGTCTTCTTTAATCAGCAGCACAATTATTGTAGGTAACACTATGGCAGAAATCACCCATTCACATCTCAGTTGCATCAGTTGTTCATCGCTTGCTTTCAGTTGAAATGCTTCTACTGAACTCAACTCTCAACTCAAATGACTCTGAATAAATTTTTTGCACACTAAAAGCAAACCTTTGTACCATCTGCCAGTATAATCACAATGAAAGCATCCAAACTGTGATATTTAACATATATAACAACTTAAATGCATCCAATGTGTAAACTATTTGATTTAAGCACATAATCCAGCTGAAACAATCTGCATATTTTAAATGCTCAAGACAGACATCACTGCCTAAACCTCATAACACTTGGCTGCTGTCCACGTTTCTTGTTTGATATTTGCATAAAGTCAAGTATTTCTCAAAATGTTTGATACTCTTGGCCACTCGCAATGCTTTCTCTGGTCTGTTGTCGATTCTACAATTCACAGCACAAGTGTGAAGCTCAGTTCCCATAGGAATTAATTGAAAACCCCCTCTGCTCCATGCCAATGGACCCGCACCTATACAGGCTTTGTTTTAGATCTGGAATTTTGTGCGAGTGCAAAAGATTTCCCCATGCAGATATTGCAACAGGCTCATGTTGGTCACACAAATTCACCACGCTGACCAACGGAAAGCTGTTTGGTTTGAAAGTGACTTCTGTGTGAGCTGTGCTTCATACAGTATACTATTGACAATAGACAATAGACTATTTTTCCCATGATATATTGACCAAATTGTGCCAATGTTTCTTTGGTTATAGGTGTGTTTCACTTGAAGCAGTGTTGTGCAGATCGATTGGTGTACTGTATGTACTGAGCCGTCTACTCTCTAATCGCTCTCATGGTACTTTGATGTCATACAAACGTTCTGCTGCTTAAAGTCAAACACACCTTATGTCTTATCTTGCCTAGTGAGCCAAGACCACCACTGGTGTCACAAAATAGGTGCATGATTCCTCTGACACAGAGAGAAACATACATGGGAATAACAACTTTCTCATTGTATGCATTTTTCCCTTCCATCACTTCTCCTTTTATCAGACAGCCATAAATTATGCAAAATTACATAGATCACAGTGCTTAATCCTCTAACCAGCACATTATAGAAACCTTGCTGTTTCACAACAAATCTTGTAATATAATCACCTGTTACGGCGGATAGATATTCAGTCGCTGTATGTTGCTTTATTTTGTTTATGTGTGCTTAATGCCCAGGTCATGTCTCACAGTGAAGGCATGTTGAAATAATAAGATGCCTGAATGATGAGGTGGTCACAGAAATGCCACATTTAATCTGTTAAATCAGCCTGATGGTGGGAAATAGTTCATTGTTGATTCTGCTCATTATTTTTAAGGATTATGCCACGTTTCCCCATGTGGTTGCATTTTCCACAGTCATGGAAGCATATGGAAGGTTATGTGAATGAATAAAATTATTTGCATATATTCCTTCATAGTTGACATTAGTTATAAAGCACCATATAATACGACGCAAAGCACATTTGTAACGTGTACTGTTTGTACTATATGTGAGCAAATTCCATGCATCTCTCTGCCAGGATATTATAATGCAGTCTGCGCATGATCTGTCTCTAATGCACACAGTCTTGTAACGTATACTTCCTTTGTCAATCAATGTATTAAATGCCTTCGTCTTCTGTAGCATTACTTAACTGTGTGAATGTGTTGGAGCCGATGCTTTAAAGAGAATCCTACATACTTGACTGAGCTGCCTGTTCATGAGTAGTGTGAATGATTTGGCACTCAACAAAACTCTGGCATGACTTTCTCAAAGTGATCTTAAAATGAGGTTGCTTCATTCTGACGTGAGTTTGTATAACACTCGAGGTTTGATGACATAATGTGTGATGACTGTTGGAAGCTCTTCAGTGCTACTGTTGAGTAATTATATTGGCATATTTTGTTGAACTTGCTAAACGCTGAAGGCACACGAGAGTAATTATTTGATATACCTTAGTGAACAGTATTGGACATGTAGTATACATATGCATGAATTTAGCATTGGTTTGTAGACTTTGATATATGGTACAAACGTAAACCCCTGTTAATATATTGATATCAAGAATTTGGAAATCCTTAGAAATGAAGCAAAAAAGGAGGTGGTGTAAGTAAAACCTGTCTTAAAGGGATAGTTCACCCAAAAATGAAAATTCTGTCATTAATTACCCACCCTCATGTTGTTCCAAACCCGTAAGACCTTCGTTCATCTTCAGAACACAAATTAAGATATATTTGATGAAATGTGAGAGCTCTCAGACCCTGCATAGACAGCAACACAACTGAAATGTTCCCAGGTCCAGAAACGTAGTAAGGACATCGGTAAAACAGTCCATGTGACATCAGTGGCTCAACTTCAGTTTTGCGAAGCTACGAGAATACTTTTTGAGCGCAAAGAAAACAAAAATAACATAATTTATTCAACAATTGTTCTCCCCGAGTTACGTCTTCCGCCATTTTAGAGTATCACAACACATACGCACGCTTTTCCCTAAGCATAAACAACGCTGATTACAGAGATTACGTTCATGTGTGCGCTTTCTCCTCCGAACATAAACAACGGTGATTACGCCGATTACGCTCTTGGGTACTCTCCAAAATGGCGGAAGACGTAACTCGGGGGATTATTAACATAATAAATTATGTTCCCCTTCTGGAACTCGAGCTGCGTCAAAACACTTTGGGAACGCCTTCAGCGTGACCACGCTCTGAATCACATGTGTAATCAGTCCAATAGATGGGCGAGATGTCACGGGCGGGTGACGTAATGACCAGGAAGCTATAAAAGCACGTGTGGTGGAACCGGCGTCAGCTTTCTGTCATTCAGCAAGCGCTCTGTGTGTTGTCAGCTCTCTCTGTGTTTGTGAGTCTTATTTAGTGTTGTTTGAAATGCCCCTCAACTAGGCGGCGGTGTTTCAGAGGTTCCTCCCTCGCTGCTCTCCAGCTCTGGGGGCTGCTGGGCAGGATCAGCCCCCTCCGCGTGCCAGCTCCTCTTACAGGGAGGCTCAAAAACAGAGCGTCGCCTCCTTGGTCTGGCTCCTTAGGCAAAGCCTAAGCCGGATCTGCAGACCGTACTTCAGGCTAAGAAGTCCTCGGCCAAAAGTCCTGACAATTGGGGCTCAGGACTTGTGAGGGCAGGCCCTTCTGGAATGGGCCACGCCCCTCTCTGTGGCCAGTCAGTGGGCAGACACCCCCTAGTTACACGTTTCCTCCGCGGTGCGCTGAGGCTGAGGCCTCCGGACCACATGGGACCTGGCTGTGGTATTAGAAGCTCTCTGTAAGCCTCCATTCGAGCTTATCGAGGAGATCTCTGATCGCTTTCTCTCTATAAAGACTACCTTTCTTCTGGCGATATCTTCTCTAAAGAGAGTTGGGGACCGGCAGGCCCTCTCAGTGGCCCCTTCTTATCTCGACTTTGCGCCCGGTCTGGCCAAAGCTTTTCTCTACCCTCGAGCGGGGTATGTTCCTAAAGTCCACTCTTCTGCACCACGGCCTGTCGTACGTCAAAATTCAGGGGATTTTTAATAAGACAACATAGAGCAGCAGCAAGCACCTGAGATTGTCACAGCAACCAGATACATTGCATGTAGATTACTTGTAAGGGCTGTCTATTTTTGCCATGCTAATCTTAACAATAAACATGTTTGTCAAGACAGTTTGAAAGTAATTTTTTATTAAGCCAATGAAGGAGTGAATTACTCACCCACTGCACCCACCAAATTCTCACAAATTGATTCAGACCAACTTTGTAAGTGGCTTGAAATATAATTTGCATAAGATTTTTATTTATGCTTCTCAGTCTTCACAGATCCCCTGCAGTGTGAATAAAAAAATGTCTCTTCATTTTTTATATGGTTTCCCTAGACACATTTTCTACACTCTGTGTAATGGATAAACCTGAAATTTTAGCACCTGTTATGTGGTTCCTGGAACTCTAAGTTGGTTCTCTAATGCTGTTTTGGAAAAGTGGCACAGTGATTTGGGTAACAAAATGATAATTGTCAGACTTTAATCATAGCTGGCACATTTTTCTAATGGAGCAGTCAACTTAATGTAACAGAGATCCCCTGCACGAGGGTCATATAGATAACAAGCTTTCCACTGCGCAGTTCTGTTTTGGATGTAATATTGGTACAGTAGTAATTTGAGTTGTCAACTAGATGAACCCTAGAGACAGATCCCCTGTGAAGACCTTGTCGGCCATCGGCACAAGACCACGACAACCAGACGAGTGCTCTGCACAATCTGACCTATATTGCAGCCTGGAATTAATCCACACCATGCTGGTTTCGCCTGGCCAGAGGCGAACTGGCCCCCCGACTGAGTTTGGTTTCTCTCAAGATTTTTTTTCTCCATTTTTGTCACCGATGGAGTTTTGGTTCCACTGTCGCCTTTGGCTTGCTTAGTTGGGGACACAAATCCTGGTAACATTGTTGACTTGACTGCACAGACACTATTGGAAGAGAACTGAACTGAGCTGGATAATGACATCACTGAATGAACAATGAACTGACTTTAACTGATAAACTGATTGTTTTCTGTTGTCCTCTTGCCTTATCAGCACAATTTTTTCCTGTTTAACACTGTAAAGCTGCTTTGACACAATTTGTATTGTATAAAGCGCTATATAAATAAAGGTGACTTGACTTGATATGCAATCAAAGGCACATAAGAGAAGAAACTGGAGTGGACAGCACTGTGAATGCTAATGTTTAAGGCTTTTGATTTTAAATAAACAATGTAGTTTTCTCAGCCATCGGGATTTATTGAGCTCTTGATTTAACAACAGGGAGTAACATCTTCAACTCAGTCTTGTTTTTCACACTCACATATACACACTCACACACATATATTGTCAGCTATTGAGCACCTGCTCAGAATACAAACACTCCAGGAGCTCACGTATCCTGGCAACAAACTGCACAGTTTCAGAAAGTTCTGGAGGCTGAGTATCCATGCCGAAATCCATCAGGAATATAGTGTGTGTGATGACTTATCAATCAGCAGCCTTCCTGCCCCATTTTTGCTCTGACATGGGACTCAATGAGTGGAAGAAATATAAAAGGTAAATTAGCAAGCTACACACATGCAATATGCAGCAGCCAGATGAATTAAAATCGGATGAAATATGAAAGGCACACTGAACTATAAATTAAAATGAGGATGTTTTAAATAGGTTATTTTAACTCAAACCGGTGAGTCACATTAAAGACGCTGCCTGGATGAGTTACATTATTCAGACAGTTCAAACAGAGAAACCTTGAATTCAAATCCTCTAGGTTTTTAAAGTGGACTTTCACCAAGATTGGCACACTATATATAAAATGCTTTGTATGAATTGTATTACTTTTATATATATTGAATATATTAATATTGGATGTGCCATTAGCAGCATATTGAATGAAAATTATTCCTTCTACAAGCTGGATGTTGTAACTATGGAAAGAGTATAATTCACCCTGCCATTTTCAGAGTCACCATTAGTTATATATTATATAGGTGATTAACACCACATCAACTTTCAAAAAGGTGCTTATTTGCACCATTTACCTCTAAATAGTACATATTAATACATTAATATGTCTTTGGGGTATCGCACATCTTATTATTTTATAATACAACAGGCCTGTCCAAACCAAAGAGAGTATGTCAAGCACATATGTCCTTTTTCAAGAGAGGAAAGCTCCAGACATCATGTCATGCTGTCCTTTCTAATCTGACTCTGTGTAATTGGCTGTGGCCTAAATGAGCTGGGAAACCTATTTGGCTGGTCCTTTGGAGGTCTTTCTGGGAATAAACTCTAATGAGGGTAGACCCTTCTAAATGGGGCACCAAATAAAACCATTCAATGGATTGAGATCTAATAACAGGGTCGGTTAATGTATACACAGGCGAGCCCATCCATTCTCTTGCAGAGTGCAATAGGCCTTGGCTGCTTAACTACATGTCCAGAGAATGGATTGATGGAGGGAGAGACAGAGGGAGAAGCAGAGGGAAAAGAATGGATGGAGACAGACCAATGGAGGGAATGAATGAATGAGGGGGACCCAGAGGTGGAGGCAGAGAAAGAGGAGAGTGAAAGTAATAGAGTGTATATGAAGATGGAGAGAGGTGAGCAGGTAAAGAGGGAGAGGTGAATGAAGGGAAATTGAAGAGGAGAGATGGGGATGGATGAGATAGAAAAGTAGGGGATTGGATAATTATAATTCTTCTGAATTCATTGTAACCAGAGTCTTAGATTATCACAAATGTTTTTGAATAATGTTTTTGTAATTCAGAGACCGGAATTAAACATAATTATGAAACATATCTGATATGATTAACTGGAATTTTATGGTAGATTTTTTAAAAACCCTTTAAAGCATAAACAAAAATCTATACTGAGATTTTTATGTGTACATTTTTGTATGATGGGCTATATTATGGCTGTAAATACTTGTAGGTGCTGTCAATAGGTGTGAACAGCATTAGAAGTCATTTAAAATAAATATATCTTTTTGTTACACTGTATTATGTAGATAATGCTATTATATACAGTAGGTAATGAGAAAATTTATAAAACAAAAAAAAATTAAAATTAAATTATTTCAGATTTTCAGATAACTGTGCTTGAGTGTTAATGATACATATTTAATGATTAAAAAATAATAATAATATGGACTTGTCCATAAATGTTTTTAAACTCATGCTCACAAGCACTTCAGACCTTGTTAATAATGCCTGAAATGGAAATTGGTTGATGCAAATTTTGTTTGAAATTTTTGAAACCAAGATTTTGTGAGAATCTCTCATCTGTTAAAGGGGTCATATGATGCGATTTAATTTTTTCCTTTCTCTTTGGAGTGTTACAAGCTCTTGGTGCACTGTTTACTGATCCTGGGAGAGTAACGTTAGACTAAAATGGCTGAAGAGACTGAGATGGAGGAAGGAAAGAAGATAGAGGTGAAGATAAATAGCTGTTTTCTTGAGAGCATCTGCTCTTACAGTCTCATCTGCTAACATCTGTCCTCAGCAGCTATCAGCCAGCTGCTCATGTTCTCCAACCACCCCATGCCCCTTTCTTTTTCACTCACTTGCTGTCTTTAACGTTGACTCTAACTATATTGCCAGTTTCACTGCTGTTATCCAGGCCTTTCTCCTTCTGTCCTCTATTCCAATTAAATTTACATACTGTTCCAAAGCAGCTTTACAGAGAATAGTTCCTTACAAACTCCCCAGTGAGCAAGCCAAATGTAGTAGTAGCAAGGACAAACTCCATAAGATATTTAAGAAGATGAGAAAGAAAGTGAGGAGAAACCAAGATTGAACTGAGGAAGCCCATCTCTTTGCACATATTTTTTCATTTGAACAGATGTAATCCAGCCACATTGAATGGATAATTGATCCTTCGCAATGGCCCACCCCCCTTAGTTACTGTTGCTATGTTCGACAAGCCATGCCGCTCTCACTCCACACATCATGTTCTCATGCAGTGAAAAATACATCGCAGAGCAAAGAGGAAACTGACAGTGCGCAGACGGACAAGGCAGAGTAGGTTACGTTTGGTATGAAAATTCAAAATTCTAATTCAAAATTTAAGAAATTCAGACAATAAATACTGGCTCTTTAATGTGTCGTGACAGATTGCTGTAGCGCCTCAGTTCAAGTGGCATGTGAACCAATCATCTCTTCCTTTTTACAAGTCATAGCACGAAATTAACATGAATGAACATCAGAAGGTATTTTGTTTCAGCTGCGGAAAGATGTCAATACACACATTTTTCAAGTTCAAGTCCACCAACGTTAATCTACTCCTGTCTGGTTTGTTTGTCAGACAAAATGGCAGATTCTGCATTATGATTGGGTCAGATCACCTGTCAATCAAACTCCTGGCGAAGGGTCAATTGGGTAATTTTTTTGTTCAACTAAACATAATGATAATAATACCTTACATTTATATAACGCTTTTCTGGGCACTCAAAGCACTTTACATAGAAGGGGGGAATCTCCTCATCCACCACCAGTGTGCAGCATCCACCTGGAGCCACACAGACTGCAGGGTGAGCACCCCCTGCTGGCCTCACTAACACCTCTTCCAGCAGCAACCTAGTTTTCCCAGG
Source organism: Sinocyclocheilus anshuiensis (assembly GCF_001515605.1). NCBI lineage: Eukaryota > Metazoa > Chordata > Actinopteri > Cypriniformes > Cyprinidae > Sinocyclocheilus > Sinocyclocheilus anshuiensis. The sequence goes on from NW_015548288.1 coordinate 1,496,245, forward strand.
AGGTCTCCCATCCAGGTACTGACCAGGTTCAACCCTGCTTAGCTTCAGTGGGCAACCAGCCTTGGGCTGCAGGGGGATATGGCTGCTGTTATATATAATGACTATAACAAACATTATATGATATGTAGAGAGTAGTGTTGGAATCGTTGTTGGCAGACTCTGGTTATGTCTGGTGATATGATGCTATAGTTTATTTTAGCAATGATGTCTGTCAATAGAAATTTTTGCTATATAGTTTATTTTGCGATAAATATCCGCACTGCACAAGCAGCTATTACTTTAAATTTATTTACACATTAGCACAATAAAGAAACATGCATGAATGAGAAAAGAAAACTTAGTCTTGCACATACTTTTCGTATAACATAGAAGAAATCGGTCATGTCTTAAGTGAAGGTAAACAGCTGGTGGAAAATCATATGTGTGTCAGTATACTCAATCCATGCATTAGGTCTTAAAGTGACAGTAGCCTAGTGTACCTGCTTCTTAAAAAAAATGAATGTATTCCGTTTTTGGAAACTGTGATAATTTTTTTTTGTATTAATAGAAAGTTCTTAAGAACAGCATTTATTTGAAATAGAAAATTGTTGTAGCATTGTAAAAGTCTTTACTGTCATATTAGATCAGTGTAATGCATCCATCCTGAATAAAAGTTCTTTAAAAAAAGAGAACTCTTTAAAAAAATCTTACTTACCCCAAACTTTTGAATGGCAGTGTATCACAGTTTCCACAAACATATTCAAGCAGCATAAACTGTTTTCAGCATTTTAATAAGAAATGTTTCTTGAGCACCAAATCAGCATATTAGAATTTCAGAAGGATCATGTGACACTGAAGACTGGAGTAACGACTTTCAGCTTTGCCATTATAGGAATAAATTGCACTTTAAATTCATTAAAATGCAAAACTATTTTTTTAAAGTGTAATAATATTTCATAATGTTACTTGTTATGGTTCATCAAATAAATGTAGCCTTTTTTTTTTAAGTAAAGATTCCAAACTTTTGAACAGTGCATATCACAAAATAATATTTTGGTATTTTCGCCCACCTCTAGCGGTGTTGAATGAGACTGCGTGAGGCACATGTGGACATGGGTGGACATGAGCTAGTGAACCTTAGCATGGGGGTCCTGAAGTTTGGGTTGAGCAAAGGAATAGAAAATAATGAGATTTCCTTTTTGAAGGAATAGTGGGAAATAATCGTTCTCATGCAGCATACAGAATGACCCAGTTAGTGAATACCAAGGCATCTGACCCGAGAACAGAAAATGGAGTTGGACTAAGTGTGTTTTGATAAGGAGAGCTAGTGCAGCAGGTTTAAAATGTGTCTCTGTCTCTCTTTTTTTCTGAGAATTTGTGTTGAGTTCAGTGTTACTAGGTGTGGAATCGCCAGTACCACACAATGGCACACACTGATGAGTTCTGTCAGTAATTTCCTGCCTTCTGCCTCCTAAATTGCCTGTTTGGCAGCTGTGTGTGTGTGTGTGTGTGTGTGTGTGTGTGTGTGTGTGTGTGTGTGGGTGCTTGAGCTGAAGAGAAATTACCCTCTTCTCTCTAATGAGAGACTCAAAATGATGAAACAATGAACTTGGACAGAAGAACAGTAATTACAGAGACCGATCAACAGGTGCGAGCGAACAGCTGAGTTGTTAGTACGTTTACAGGTATATCTGGTGCTGATTGCAGTCATGCTGTTTGCGTTCTTATGAATATAATTGTGTGTTGTGTGTACATATCCTCAAATACTTAATGGCAATTAAAGAGCATATACAGGTGCATCTCAATAAATTAGAATGTCGTGACAGAAATAGGAACATTACTATGGCTTCTGTTTTAGAAACATGATATAACCTAAACTAAAACAATCACAATGTGGAATAAGTTAGACAAAAAATAACATTTTATTCAGCATTCAATACAATGAATCCATTTATGGTGTGAAGTTTACATACACCTTGCAGAATCTGAAAATGTTAATATAAATGTAGTTTGTTCAAATAAAAAAAATAAAAAAATGCTTTTTATTTATTTAGTACTGCCTTGAATAAGCTATTTCTCATAAGAGATGTTTGCATTTACTGTTGTCTTATGGCCTATATGTAAACATCTGTTATGTGTAGCTTATTCAGGCCATTACTAATTAAAAAAAAACACACACACAATTTTTACAATCTCTATTATTTAATTGAAATTATTAACATTTTGGAGATTCTGCAAGGTGTATGTAAACTTTTGACCACAACTGTATATGTATTTGATAGGTTTGGTATAGGTTGCTTGTGCAGCACATTTACAGTTCAGATGTAAGTAAAGTTTACAGTTCTCTGTCACTTTCACACACAAATATAACACATACTTTTACTCACACTCTTGGGCTCGTACAAAAGAAATGTCATTATTTAGTGCCCTGTTCTTAAGTGCAGTAAATATCTATCCTAAAGCCACATTCAGAGCATTCCTGCCATATTAATCACGTTTATTTTGACGCATTGGCTAAGATGGCCAGTCATTATGTGTTTTTATGTGTGTGAGCTCATACAAATCTCATACCTATGAATCTGTCCATATAATCAATGTTAATGCAGCATTAGTTTGTTCTGATAGTATGGGTCAATACTGTTCCCATAATCCCTGTATTCCTTTGTAATTTCCCAATGAATGTTGATTTGTGTCCTGACAGATGATGTCTAAGAGTATTTGTGTCTTCTGGCTCTTTTATTTGTCTGTGTGCATTCTTTTTTATTCTGAGCTTTTTCAGATTTAATTTATATATTTTTTTCTGTCTCAGATTTAGCCTTGAGTCTTTTGGAAGCTTTGTCTTATTTATTTATTTATTTATTGATTTATTTATGTATTTATCCCAAAGACTGAACAGAATATATGAAAGTATGTCTCATAATTTAACTTCACCTGACTTTTATCCATTCATTGCACTTGCTCTGTCTCTTCTTTGTGTTTTGTTGGAATTCTCTGAAAAACAATTAAGAAGATCATATAAAATGGCATTTCATAATGTTTTCAAACGTGTCATTAAAGTGTAATACAGGAAGATATTGGCAGGTCTGTTTCATGGCTTGGCTTTCTGTGTTTCTTTTCATAACCGCTGACTTTAGAGCTCATAGCATCACAATATCATAATAAGTCATATTCTAATAGAGATTATTCTCTGCATTGATTGGATTATGTAGAATTAATCAATTCGGCCTAAAACATGCCTGAATTGATGAGAAGCAATTAGCAATTAGAAAGGTCATCAAATAATACAGGATGAATTTTATGTATAAATTGTGTGTAAATGAGATGATATAACAATTCAGCAAGTTCTCTCCATTCATTTGCCTCACAGATGTGAGATATTCAATGCAAACGATAGTAACGTCTTCAGTATTACTCTTTTTTTCTCTATGGCATCACCTACTCACAAATACTCATTAAAGCCATATGCCATGAGCCTTCAGCTGTTGATTGGAGGATGATTAATTAAAATTCATCTGTGAGTGGGTTTTTCCACAGGCTGAGCCACAATATCTCACAAAAATAAAATACAGTGATGCATAACTTCACTCTAAAAAAATGCTGGGTTGTCTCAACTCAACTTTGGGTCAAATATGGACTAAGCCAGCTGTTGGGTTACATTTTTTCATTACATTTTTAACCCAAAAGTTGGGTTAGTCCATATTTGACTGTTGAGACAACCCAGCATTTTTTAAACGGCAAACAGCTTTGTTTTCTCTTCAGGCATTTATTGGTATTATATGAAAGTTTAACAGCATCTTAAATTACATCCATAATCTCAGGGTGATTTAATTTGTGGGTTATTCATAAAGTGTACACACACAATTGTGTATTTGCATTGATTTTGAAAGGTACAAAATCAACATATTGACAACAATTAAACATAGAAACATAGATAGATAGTTTTTCTTTTTTTTTTTTTTGTTTACAAAAGTTACTGGACAAAGACATACTGTACAAATCATACAAAAACAGTATCAGTAGTATTAGGCATCTTTTTCTTATCTGTCACACTAATAATGTCAAACTTGGTAAACATATTTATTATTATTTATTATTTATTGTATTTATTATTATTTATAATATATATATATATATTTTTTTTTATTAAACTTTTTCTTGGACCCCCAAGCACCTCTCTTGTGCCCACTTGCGTGTCCTCAGAGCCCACTTTGAAAAACTCTCTTTTATCAATATGATGAAGAACTGTCAGAGAAAGAAAGAAAGAAAGAAAGAAAGAAAGAAAGAAAGAAAAAAAGAAAAATCGCTTGAAAATGTATACATTTTTAGCAAAATCCTTTGCACTCTTAGGCTGAATTGAATTATCATCAAAGCTGTAATCTCTCACAAGTCTAAATGAAACACCTCTATGTTACAGTGTAACAGTTAACGTGTGTATCATGCATTTACTGATTTACATTTATATGTGTTTCCTGTCCTGACATAGAGCTAAATGAACCATAAAATGCAAAATTCGCTAAATGCAATAAGCAGGCCTACATTAAATGTAATGCTCTTAGACATATTTAATAATCTAATTTATTATAAATACAACAACCACCTGTTCAGTATTCAGTGAACCTTAAAGGATTTGTAAACATTGTATATCTCTAAAGTCATTGAAATGTAAAGAGGCTTACTTTTTTGTTTTTGTCAGTACCTTCATAGTGTCTGTTCAAACACAGAGTGTGTATATATGTGTATTAAAACCACACTTATACACAAACCAATACCTGCATATACTAATGAGAACGTCTGCGCAAACATGAATTTTTATAATCTTTTGTTTGAGAATCTACTTGTTCCACCCCAGACAGCCACATGTGGCTCAAATAAGTGGCTGATAGAAGTGATTGTAATGTGGTAGCTGAGGTGATTATAATTAGCCTTCATCACGCCTCATCTCTCTCGTTGTCAGATGTCCTTTGAGAATCTACTTGTTCCACCCCAGACAGCCACATGTGGCTCAAATAAGTGGCTGGTAGAAGTGATTGTAATGTGGTAGCTGAGGTGATGATAATTAGCCTTCATCACGCCTCATCTCTCTCGTTGTCAGATGTCAGGCCACCTGTAATGTTGCACAAAAGTGTTTGACGCATGATTTGTTTCCTCTTCATCAAACACCTCAGACAACCGCCATACCACCGGCCCACCAATCAAGTCAGTCAGACGACAGGGCAGACAGCTGATTATGCGTGTGCTTTTTTTCCCCATTTTGTGATGAGAGTATAATAGTGGACTTCTATCTATTCTGTATTCTGTATCATTACTTATTATAAGATGTCTGTCTGTCTCACTTGCACTTTCATCCCAGTCCATTTTCTTCTCAAAAGTGATCACAGTGTGACCAATTTGACATCTTCAGATACTCAGATTAAGCCTCAGTGTTTGAGATGCTCAGTAGAGGTCTTATCATAATCATTGTGTCATTTTGTGTGTGTGTGTGTGTGTGTGTGTTTGCTTTCTGTCCTGTCCTCATTGTCTCTGTGGCATTATATGGCATAGCATAATTGCTATGCAATTATGTTTAGTGTGGCAAATATTACGCACAATATATCAGTGGTACTTTGGTAATTGACTGATATCATAATTAAAAACAAAACAAAAGAAAAAAACATATATAACAATGCATACAATAATTTTACTAACCACATCAATCAATCAATCAATCAATCAATCAATCAATCAATCAATATATGGCATAGCATAATTGCTATGCAATTATGTTTAGTGTGGCAAATATTACGCACAATATATCAGTGGTACTTTGGTAATTGACTGATATCATAATTAAAAACAAAACAAAAGAAAAAAACATATATAACAATACATACAAAAATTTTACTAACCATATCAATCAATCAATCAATCAATCAATGAAATAAACAAATAAAAAACGTTTTTGTACAGGCCAGAATTTGTATATTGGTGCATACCTCAAACGCAGGCTATGTTCATTCAGTCAGTGTTTGACAACAATATTTATGCTTCCTTGTGGTGCTTCCTTTATCCTCCTGAGACCCTGTGACCTCATATGAGGACATTATATTTTGGTGTATTTCTCTGAGACTATACATGCCACAGTTTTAAGTCTGGATGTCCTGTACAGAGCACATTCAGGGCTTTTCAGAGATACTAAATGTTTGGATGTTTCACTATGACCACTTTCTCTCCTTGGTCTTCAAATATGTCTGATATTAATTTAGTGACACTCTTATGGAAATATGATAATATCTTGTAATTATCATTTAAATCGGTCTAATTTTTAAACTGTGTGTCATAAATCAACATCTCAGGAAAATGTTATGGGGTTTCAAATCAATGATTTAAAAAATCTATTGTTTTTGCCTATGCATGTTCATTCACGTCTTTTTATTTTATTTTTTTTAAATGAGTCCCGATGTCTTCTACCGAGGACATAGCATAACTTATGAACGAAATATAATTTTTACATTTTTTTTTAAACATTTTTTTTAATGCTCTAAACAATGTAAAGACATGAAAAAACTACATTCCTAAAAATCTTTTCTCGGGTCTTAAGAGGATAAATCTCATTCTTTCTTGATAGGGTGCATGATTTACAGTATATATAATTAATACAAGTCTGGAGACTTCTGCCATAGACCTTTTTTCTTTCCTGTTTTCTTTTTTTTTTCTCGCTAAAATGGACTGATCTGGGATTTTACATGAAATTAGTCTCCATGATTAAAATTGGGCTGCCTGCAGAGATTTAACTCAGAAATTTTGAGATTCCTAAAAATAGCTGGTAGGTCTTTTAGTATTTCTCACAAGAACAATCTAATTTCAGTCCTTAATACACATGTAATCATAAGTCTAGAATATCCAGTGATGTTTTAAATAATCCACTTTCTTTTTTTAACAATCTGTCGCCTGAGCCGAATGATCAGTCTTGTTCTTTTGAGCTTACATTATATGCTGCCTTTCTTTGTGACAAGATGATGCTTGAAACATCACCAAATTGTCAGCTAGAGTTTATTCTTTTACAGCCAGGTTGATTTCTTGTTGTTTGAAGAGTTTTCATCATTCAACCTGGGGAAGACTTTCAAACACTGAGAAAGAAGTGATGCAACGTGTGATGTCAAAGTACTTGCATTCTGCAATGACCTTAAGCAATCAAAACCATCACAGACGTCATCATTTAAACCTGTAGCCACTTAAGCTACTTGTCACATCATGTGCCAATATAGAGGTTAGGTACCCACTTAACAGACACATGATTATAAAATCTGAACATAGTCATCCTTTTAAACCCATTTAATTCAGTTTATTGCAAATTTTTAAGCTTTTAATTGTGCTTATCAAATAAATTGAACCAAACCCACACTTTCTTTATGTGATGGATCCCATCAAAGATACAGTAAAATACAAGCAATTAGGGATTTGTGACGGCTGAGAAAAAATCCTTTTCCCATTGAGGTCTTAAAAAGTGTTTACAGCAAACACTCGATGTCATCTGAATACAGGTTTAGTTTGTAATGTGTTAAATGAAGGCACATGGCTAAATGGATGAACATCTACTCACAATGAGTAGAGGAGGATCTCTCCTGGGCTGACAACACCGCAGCACTGGCCAAGAAAGTGCCCCCCCTCCCCTCTTTTGCCAAACGCACCACTGAACTCTGACCCTCTGACGGACTCTCCCACTCCCCCCTCCCAAATACACACACACACTGTCACTTTAATCACACTGTCACTTTAATCAGTCTGAATAAGCCCTTGTGCACTACAAATCATTATATCTGCACTGTTGTTTTACTTCACTGGTTTGCACTCTATCTGCCATGTGCCTTGTGCTGCTTTATATATGTTTTTACATTTTACCTTATTGTATATTTGTATAGTTGTATTTTATATTTAATCTGTATCTATCTGTATTTATGTTCTACTGTTAGTGTTATCTGTATGCACCAAGGGTCTGAGAGTAACGCAATTTCAATTCTCTGTGTATGTGCTGTACATGTGGAAGAATTGACAATAAAGCAGACTTGACTTGACTTGACTTGACAATACTCTTATAGTTTCATGTTGGAGTCAAACTCTTAAATATATATTCAGTGGGGTCCAGAAGTCTGAAACCACTAATGAAAATGCTTCTATTTGCATTTTATAATTAAATACATGTTTTTCAATTACAGATTTCTGTATGTTATCACAGAGTAATTTGAGTGTAAAATTGAATTAAAATATGAACATGATTTTCTTAGCATTTGGTATTTAAGGATTTGCTTTAATTCAAGCTGCATGAACTGCACAAGTTTGTGTAAAATCATGTTTCCAGCATGATTTGAGATGTGCTTATTCGATTATTTACTTGGTTTTAAATGTTAATGCAAATCTAGAAATAATAATTAAAAAACATTTTGGATTTTTTATTTTTTTCTTCTGAAGTTTGAATCCAGGATTTTCAATGTGGTCTCAGACTTTGGACCTCACTGTATATTACAGCATATTTTGTACAACAGTTAGTTCTGGTCCTCAGATGCGATTGGCTCAGTGGTGTTCAAGTGAGTAAAACTTCTCACTATTTGTATCGCTCTGTCTGTATTGGTTCATTATATGCCAAGGACAGCACTTTCGGATATAATGAGTAACTTTTGTGTAATCATTTGCAGTAATGAATGTATGGATTTCCCCACAAATCCACACAAAATGAGAGTATGAATCTCTTCTTTATAATCAGTGCAATAGGCATTAGTAATAACTGTTCATATTTTGGATTAGATGCAATTTCTTAGAATATTCCAATAATCCTTTCTTGTAATCTAGCAGCTCACTCTCATTGAAATAACATTTACAGCTCATTTCATGCTAAATACTTGAGTTGACTTAATGAACTTTAGAACGGCACATCTCTAAGGAAAAAAAATGAGAGTTTGACTGTAGAGAGAGAGGGAAGTGGCAGAATAGTAGGATAATGAGGAAAAGAGTATCTTCAGCTTGAATACATAAGCATGCCAGATCAGGGAAGGCGTCAGCTGAAGTCAGCGTGCCCTATTACTCTGAGGTCCATGGGCTCTCGGTTTTTCACTTGGAGGACTTTAAAAACTTTAGTTGCTGTTGAGGGAACTTTGGCTACATCTGTAAACTATCCATACCAATTTTACCAATGAACTATTATTTGTAGAAGCAGGATTTTGTTACTTTAGTTACTCAATGACATTCAAACTGGAAAATGTCCTTAGATATTTCCAGAGGCGGACAAAGTACTCAACTCCATTACTTGAGTGAAAGTACAGATACTGCTGGTCAAATATTACTCCATTACAAGTAAAAGTTGTAAAGACAGATTTTTACTTAAGTAAAAGTACAGAAGTACTTGCTTTTAAAAGTCTTTTCGTTTTTAAAGTTTACTAATGTAATCTATTAGCTGTAATTCCAAGTTTGTATGATGTCTGATATCATTACCTATGCCTAATATGTCACCTGATATAAATTGCATATTGGTACTCTTCTATTTTATTAAAGGATTTCATGGAAGCTACTACAGTTTACATTTTTGAAGTCACAATTTAAAATGAAAATACACAGAGAGCTCAGATCAGTGTCAGTGAAGTGTTTAGAGATATGTCATGTTAAACGGCGAGGCTCATGATGCTCAATTATTCTTTATTGAGTGGGAGCAAAATTGTAGTGTTGATTTGGCTAAAACACATTTAACAGGCTTGTTGTTACAGAACAACTACCCTTAATAGACTAATTTTTGTTTACTGCTTTTGATAAATAGGATTGAATAATACCCAGAAAACATAACTGTAACCCTAACTCTCAGATGACCTTTTGGTGGGGTTACTCGTGTATTGTCCACTAAAAGGGTAGCAGAAATCATGGTGTGTGTTTTTGAGGTCCTTCAGCAGCTTCCATGTAGCATCTGTATTGCTTGCTCAAGAGAAGCCCAATTTCCTTTGAACGTCATTGTTACTGTGGCCTCGTTTCCTTTGAAACCAACCATTTTGAAGCATACTGTATTTCTTTATTTGTTTCTCTGGTCTTTTGTGTGAATGCGTATTTGAGAGGAAGACAACCTGGTTTTGTTATGACAGTTCTTTTCATTTCTGTCTCACTAGACTCCAGAGATGTCCTACCACTCTCTTGGGATATTTGTTTTTACCACTATTTGTTATGTAGATCTTTCAACAGCAGTGCATAGTTACAGCACCTGTGAGCTCTAGGAAACCAGTCATTATATTTCTCCTTATTCTTACTGTTTTTTTTTACTGTTGTCAGTTTCTGTCTGGGTCTCATTTTCATTCTTGTCCTCCTTTTCAAGCCTCATGATTTTGAAAATACTGGACCAACATGCTGAATGTAATTCTATAGCTGAATATTGCATTATGTGAGAATGAAATGCTTTATAGGTCTCATACAAATGCTATTAGAATGTTACTTGAGTTTGTCGTTACAAACAGAAATGAGTCACATGGTCTCCCACATTCTGTCATTTAAATCGATTACATATGAATAGGGTCATTCAAACCGGCATGCAACGCAGTTTTATTAGAATTGTTCATTTGTGCTATGATATCTGTGACAAAAGAAAGAAAGAACGAAAGAAAGAAAGAAAGAAAGAAAGAAAGAAAGAAAGAAAGAAAGAAAAAGAAAAAGAAAGAAAGAAAGAAAGAAAGAAAGAAAGAAAGAAAGAAAGAAAGAAAGAAAGAAAGAAAGAAAGAAAGGACGGAAGAGAAAGAAAAAGCTAGTGAAGTTTCAAATCATGTCTTCTTTTTATGCCATGTCTGCATTTACCTCATCTGAACCACATAGGATATGCTGCCAACCTCGAATCCTCCCTGAACCCAGATTTGTTCTTGTAGTCCGTGTTTGGTTACACTTTACTTGAAGGGGTGTGCATAAGACTGACATGACACCTTCATAATCATGACATGACACCTACATAAACATGACATGACACATGTCATGAATATGAAGGGTTTTTATGCAAGTTTATGACAACTGTCATTAAGTGTCATTCGCTCAGTTATGTAATTTTTAATGACATTGTTTGAGATGTCTTTGTTATGGGCTATGGTTAGGGGTAAGGGTAGGGGTAGGGTTAGGTTAGGGTGACAGTTGTCATAAACATGCATAAAACCTCCTTCATATTCATGACATGTGTCATGTCATGATTATGAAGGTGTCATGTCAGTCTTATGCACACCCCTTCAAGTAAAGTGTTACCCTGTGTTCATGTGGTTTCAGCAGTCCTGTTTAGTTCTATTGAATACTGGGTAGTCAAGCTCTCTGTTCCGAAGATTAATTGTTTGGAATTAAAATGAGTGTATAAGCACAAGGGTCAGACTTCCATAGAAACTCAATAGTCTTTCCTGTGATGTCATCAAAAAGTGCTGCGAAGAAGTGACCATGCTAAAATGATAATGAAGAAAGCTCTGCTGAAATTAAGGTTATTCACTCAATCCCTTTTATTCTCTCTCTCGCTCACTTTACATAAATAGTCAGAATACACTACAGTTTAAATTTCAGTAGGATTTTTTTTTTTTGACAAATTATTTAGCAAGGATGCATTAAATGAACCAAAAATGACAGTAAATACATTTATAATGTTACAGATTTCCATTGCAAAAATGTTTCTTGAGCAAGAAATTGGCATATTTGAATGATGTGTGGTGGATCATGTGACACTGAAGACTGGAGTAATGGCTGCTGAAAATTCAGCTTTGCCATCAGAAGAATAAATGACATTTTAAAAACATTAAAATAGAAAACAGTTATTTTTTTACTGGAATAATAATTGGAATAATTCAATAATCCATGAATAATTTAATTGGAAAAATATTACTGTGTTTTACTACATTTTGGATAAAATAAATGCAGCCTGTATGAGAATAAGAGACAAAAACATCAAATGTTAATTTATTTATTTATGCATTTTTCAGTATAATAACTTACCTTAAGAGTAAGTTTAATTGTTGTAATTTATGAAGTCAGTGCATCTGGTGAGCAATTTACAGTCTACAATGGCAGAATATTTGTGTAAAGTAACTGTTACAAAGTGAACATGGAAATAAGGACTTTAGACTATTTTTAAAAAGGAAGTTGCGTTAAACCAGCCATCAGATTGAAACTGGTGGTTTCAGCAAGCACTTGCCATTTTGTCTGCAATATGCATCGCATGGTCTGTGAATATAATTGTCTGTGGATGTTACGAGAGGCTGAGATTAGACTGAAGTGCTGCTGTCATTTATAAACTCACCTAAGAGTTAAATAGTTGTTTTAGGATAACAAGACTGTGTTATGCTTGACACTATGCTATGTAAGCCATGTTAAATGAACACTATACTGTTATAAGTGAAAGAACACCTTAAGTTGTACATTTATATTTAACACAGCATTGTGTCAATTTACTTGCAGCACATGAGATTCAACCCATTGATTACTGAATCTCATTTATTTCCATCTTAAATACTTTAATGCCATTGTAAATGTGTCAGGATGACATTTTATCTACCCATTTACCATCTCAAACTACCATTTACATTTATTTTTCAACTCAACTCCTATCTCCTGTGACTCAGTTTTTTCTTTTGTCTACAAATACATTTGGCAACGGCTTAAACTGTGAAATTCAATTCTCACCTTTATAATAAGATGTGCTCCACATTTTCCATTGTGCTTCCCCCTGCAGTTTTGCACAGAGTCAGACAAGCTTGACAGACTTTTATGTAGGGCAGCGTATGGACATGGAAAAGCCAAGAGCATCGTCTTCAGCATGCCACATCCGGCCATGATGGAGACCCACTTGGGAAGCTTAGCTTGCCTCCAGCTTTAATTCCTGTCAGGGGTAAAAGGTAGCAAACAGGAGAGAGAAAACAGAGAAAGTAAGAGCTTGAGGGAGGGAGGAATAAGAAAGACTCAAAGAAAAAGAGAGTGCAGAAATACACTGGGTTATCACAGTAAGACCGGTTGCTTTTTGGTCAATGAGGTAACCCTCTTTTGAAATGCCACAGAAGTCAAGCTGACATGACTGACATGATGTCTGACATAAGGGCTTGAACTACTTGAACGGCTCAAACAATGGGGTTTAATCTGATGATGTGAAAGAACAGCAATCCAACATTCCAATGGTGTGATACGAGAGAGAAGCTATTGATTCAGTTGACCAGTCAGAATAAAATATTCCAGAGAGCCATGAAATAAAGTTACAGAATTATTTATAAAAAAAATAATGCATATTTAAAAGGAAATCTTGTTACCTCGATTGGGATGGCAGATTAGTATTCGTGAAAGGGAGTGTAGAGTGGGCTGTATAAAAACCATGCTGTTTTCATACATATAAGGGAACACATTTCCTCCATCTGACAGCTGGATGATGCATGGCATCATTCAAATATGTCATCATCACTATAAACCTTACATAAGACCATTTTAAGTTTCCTCCATGAATGGATGTCTTTTTATTTGGAAGACATTTTAAATGATGTTCCTCCTTTTACTTTCTTTTTTTTTCAGGAGGAAAAATTAGAGGAGATCTGGAGCAGAAAAATATAACAGATTTTATGCAAGTTAGATTATGCATTTTTCAATTACTTCTCATTTTCTGCACCTGTTAGCATTTTTAAATAACAGGTTCAGTTGTTCATTCTCCAAGCGTATAATAATCAAGCATTTGGGTATGAAGTTTGTTTCCACAGGACGGCGCAAACATATTAATTTGTGTAGGCTGTTATTTTCTTCACTTCTTCAGAGTGAACTTCTGTCTTTTTGATTTCACCTCATTTCAGCCCATAGGATCCTTTGTACAACATAGCATACTATGATAATAGTGAATAGTGACTATAGTGAATCTTCAAAAGGAACTCAAACTGTTGTTACACACAAGAAGCATGGACTATTTTTTTCAAAGCTGCCAGCTGAAATCCACAAACCCTTTAATGAAGGAGGACACATGAGGGTTCAGGCCAGAGTTTCTCCTTTGCACCATCTTCCCACTTCCTTTGCTGATCTGGAATTTTGCAGAGCACTTGCTGTTGACAGGACTGATCCTCGCAATGAACCTTAACATAAAAGAAATAATTCATTAGACCATTTCATTTTCTTTGTAAAGACTTTTTAAAGCATTAGTTCAGCCAAAATGAAAATCTTATGTTGTTAAAAACCCATAAAACTGATTCATTATTAGAACACAAATGAAAATTAATATTCTGTCTTAATTTTTGTCTATCCAGGCAACCAGTCTTTTAGCTTCAAAAAGTGCATAAAGACATTGTTAAAATAATCCATATGATTCGAGTGGTTTAAGACACCTAATTGGTTCTCAAGCATGTTTGAGATTCTGTTTACTACATTTGATGTACTCTATGTATTTGGATGATTAATGTTTGTATGTGAATAAAAGCTTTAGGATAAATTTTCTGTCTTTATGCACTTTTTGAACTGGAATATTTTGGTTGAGTGTACTTTCAGTGGATGGACAAAAATTAACTTCAGTTCTTGGTGTATCACCGTTATTCCCATTAATGGCAAACATTTGGCACCCTGTGCTGCCATGCACTGCAACTTTTTTTTACGTGTTTTTTTTTTACAGTGTGGACAGTAGTTTTCAATAAGTCATAAATTAAAATCCCATTTCCCCGTGGAGGTTTCATTCAATAAATTGCATGGTGGCAATCTGGGATCAATAGCTTTCAATCAATTTCTGTCAGCCTTTTATGTTTGTTGATAAATGCCCTGCTAAATGACAGATTAGGACTGTAAAAACACAACAAAGCATGTAGCTGGGATGTCAAAAATAAGCATGTTGCTTTTTTTATGCAATAAGCAAATTAGATTTTCAGCAGTGAGGAGAAAGTGAGAGACATTTTCAATGAAATTGGGTTCTCTCAATTTAAAACTCAATCTCTTGTTGCAGCCAATAGCCTGGTGGAGTCTTTATCATCTCAAAGGGATAAATTAGGTTGGACAAATATGACAAATGAACATTGATTCATTATAGTTGTGTCCCTTCCTCAAGTATAATTATGAGTACAATAATATAAGAAGAATAACAATATAATTTAGGAAAAATATTATTATAATAGGCTAACTATTATTGTGTTATATAATACAATAATTGATTGTATTAGAGGCTTTATTTTTCTTTGTCTGTTTGATTGTCATTGTGTTTCATTGTCTTTTCAGAGCTTTAGTGAGTGGTTATCTTTGGAATTTGTCTGTTTGTAATGTTCAGGGTGTGGAATGCATGTATTTACATGTGCACTTCATTGAGTAATTGATTTACACTTTATGTTGTTTGCATAAAAGATTTCTTCTCCAACTACATCTGTAATAATTAACTAGATTTTAAAAAAGAACCCTTATGCTGGAAGTATGCGTTTCCGTTTGCCACTGCATCAACCTATATAAATAAAGGTATAAAAAAAAGAACTAACCAATGAACCAGTTGAATATTATGATGAATTACGATTCAAACAATGAATATTACGATGAAATGATGATTAAAGGTTATTTTATAGACAAAAACTGTGTAAACTTAGATTTCAAGTTTTCCTTTCTCTTTTGGACACAACTAGAAATCAGTGGTTAAGTTGTATTTACAACACTGTTCCAAAACAGTTCAAACCAAATATTCAGATGTGTGCAACGCATTTTACTGAGGACAAGGACTGTTTCCTGGGAGAGTAGCCTACAATGCCGGTGTTCCGGTGAATTCAGTTCCCCTGTTTCCTCTTCGGCGTGCATGCTGACCCTATACAGTCTATGATGCTGACAAATAATGCTGACTCACAGCCTGTAAGTGCGTTTTAATATTTAAAGGATTTGCCAAGGGGCGTAACATTTCCGTCACACGTTTGAATAATTCGGCCTATCACAACGCACTAGATAGCTGGCCAATCAGAGCACACCTCTCTTTTCAGAACGATGAGCTTTGTAAAAATCGACGCATTTCAGAAAGGTGGGGCATAGAGGAGAAACAATAATGTACAGTATTTGGAAAATAATGTGTTTTTTGAACCTTAAACCGCATAAACACATTTCATTACACCAAATACACAAAATAATGTTCTTTTTAGCAGCATCATATGACCCCTTTAACAGTACATAGAGTTAAATTCTGTGTAAGAGGAAAAAGTCTGAAGTTGCAGCAGATGTCTTTGGCTGTTTCTTCTTTATATTTTATGTGGATTGGAACATTTATAAAGCCTGATTTTTTTTTCGAAAACCTTTTGCTTGTCTTTTTGCATCTTACATACAGTTCTAATCTTGCAGGGTTTACTCCAATGACAAGTTTAGAAATAAACAGTAAAATGATAAATAATTTTATTAACTAGATATACATATGCACAATATTTGCGTAATATTACTACTTGCAATTATTTTGGTTGAAATTAAGATGCCATTTTACATTTTAACTAAAATAAATATTACATGATGAAATTTTGGCTAAATCTTCAGGATATTGTCATAAACAGCCTGCGTAAAAACTGTTGAAAAGCTTGCAGCTGAATGTTGGATCCATGTGACAGCTCAAATATGCTGGCATGAGTTTGTATCTCTTGAGCCTTCACTTCAGTCCTTTGCTACCCCTCCCTTCCCGTGTTCAGGTCGCAGGTACTCTAGGGATGTTTGAATTGAAAGGTTGGATGATTCTCGTGCTGAGCATTCATTAGTAGGATTAAATCAACAGACGGGGCGGCAATGAACTCTACCCACATATTTTCACATCTCTGCTGCTCTGATAGGTGCTCTATCACAGATGTCTTATTATTTTCTTTGATAAATGATCTGAAAATCCCATTTGGAGCTCAAAATATTGTATGTTATTAGGAAAATAGGCTAAATAAAAAATGACTCCCTGTCATCCCCTCTGCATATTGTGTATGCTAATGTTAACGTGAGGTTGTTTGAAGGTGGTTGAAGGCCGGGTACAGCTCTGACTCTTTGCCTGCTGTAGTGGATCGGGCTGTTGATTTTACCGCTCTTGCCAGTTTATCAATAGACCCTCTATGTGTGCGTCTCACCATTTCTCTTTTATTTTCCATTAGGCAGTAAACAAGCCATGGTAATCAATCAATAGGAATTGACCTTTTTCATTTCCACCACGTCACATGGCACACAGGACACATTAAATATGGAGGAAATACCAATACTCCAGTCGCATGACACAAATTACACACAGTAGTGATGGGTAGAGGAATGTTAATACTCCCTTCCCACACATGAAGGTGGATATATGGATGGATGGATATGTGGGGGGATATCAGTGAAATGAAAGCGATGGATAGTTTTTTTTCTCTTTTTTTCCCCTACAAACAAACAACAAAATGTGAAAAATAGGGCTTACGATGGATAACCTATCACGTAGGGCAGAAAGCATTTGATCTAAATTCAATTGTTCTCAGAAAACAAATTGAACACGTTGATACTTTTATAGTGACTTTAGAATGTTTCATCCATTAGTTCAGTGACACTGTATAAGTGTCTGCTGTAAAGGGTCAGGCAGCACAAGAAGCCTCATCTGAGCTTTTTTTTTTTAATGTCTGCATTTATCAACACAAGCACAACAATTTTTAATATTATGCTAAATTTATAGGTGCATCTCAATAAATTAGAATGTCGTGGAAAAGTTCATTTATTTCAGTAATTCAACTAAAATTGTGAAACTCGTGTATTAAATAAATTCAATGCACACAGACTGAAGTAGTTTAAGTCTTTGGTTCTTCACGACATTCTAATTTATTGAGATGCACCTGTATATCTTACATATTATTTTAATATTTTGATTTTTAATCATAGAATTTTATGTGAAGTAAAAATAAAATACATTTATTTTATTTCTATGTTTTGTCACTTTGTTATAAAGTTGCATGACCAAAAAATAAAATTATGCCATTTTTTGTTTTTTTTTGGTGGGGCCTGTGAAAATGTTGCTGTGTGTTTGTATTTTTAATTTAAACATTGTTTTGTCTTTTTAAAAGCTATGATTTATATCAAAACAGGGTACAAAACATTACTTTTTAAATATATAATTAAAAAAATAATAATAATTCTAACTGATGCTTCCAAGATTATTACTAGACATTCTTACATTTTCAACGGAACCTTTTAATTAGCTAATATCGTTAACACTTTACAATAAGGTTTATTAGTTAACATTAGTTAACTACTTTAGTTAACATGAACTAAGAATGAACAATACTTCTTCAGCATTTATTAATCTTAGGTCATGTTAATTGTAACATTTACCAATGCATTATTAAAATCAAAAGTTGTGCTTGTTAACATTAGTTAATGCACTGTGAATTGACATGAACTAACAATGAACGACTGTTTTTTCATTAATTAACATGAACAAAGATTAATAAATACTGTAATAAATGTATTGTTCATTCTTGTTAGTTAATACATTAACCAACATTATCTAATTGAACCTTATTGTAAAGTGTCACCCTAATATCTATATTAGCCAACTACATAACATTACCTTGTTGACATATTTAGGTCAGCACAATATAACAGCAATTTTCAGTACATCACAAAAATCCAAATGTTTACATTTGCAAGCCAAGTTTGTCAATAGGGCAAGTGACAGTTCCATCAACTGCCTGAAACTCTCTCATACTGTCCCCAGACCAGTGGGCCATCCTTATTGATGGGTTCAGCATCTGTTAGTACTCTGTTTGTACAGATTGTACAAATTCTCACAATTCGTCTTTTTCTCATGCACACATACACTTGATTTGCACACACTGTAAAAAAAAAACACGTAAAAAAAAGTTGCAATGCATGGCAGCACAGGGTGCCAAACGTTTGCCATTAATGGGAATAACGGTGATACACCAAGAACTGAAGTAACATGTTTACACAGCAACATGATAAATGGTACATTGACCATACAATACAATGAAATGTTTAAAGTGTAATCTGAAATTACATGTTTTGTCTGTGTAATTAAGAAACACGCAGAGACCATTAAATTAAATACCATTCTTTGACTGGGTGAGTTTTTATGTGAACTTGTATGAAATTGTTGGCCAACAAACCGAGCTTTTAATGGTACAGCTGTGTAATCGCTTGGCGCTACCCAATATACAAGTGTATAAATGTACAGCATGCATTTACTGCTAGCGTAAAACCCGCAATGTTCGTCTGCAAACACGTTTTGAGAAATAATATGCATTTATGAATCATGCCAAAGCGCGAACTTCAGGTTTTCGATTTTTTACAGTGCACTACAGGGAAAGCCTGCAGCTGCACTCCAGTCCTGAGTAATCCTATACATTTTCATAGCCCCAGAGAGTACCAAAAATCAACTCCCACACTTTTGCTCTCATTTAATGCGGGTTTATGTGTTGTTTTTATGAAGGCATTTGCCATTATGATTCAGCTGCCAAGTGTTAAGCCATTCTATTATCATATAAATAAGATCTTGCTATATAAGAACAGGGATACACTCATACACATAGTGAGTAATAAAATCTCAGATAAATGCAGCTAAATTCTGTATAAATGAAAGGGAACGTCTGAGCAGTGGCAGGTCTGATTAATGTCCATTACTTCTTGATATTATATATGGATTGGAACAACATTCATAAAACCTACATATATATATATATATATATATATATATATATATTCTGTATATAGTAATGTGCAATATATATATATTCTGTATATAGTACTGTGCAAAAGTCCTAGGCCATTAGTATTTTCACCAACAAAAAACTGGTTTTAAGCCAGTTATTTATCTTTTGCTTTAGTGTGTCAGTAGGAGATATAAGTTTACACTTCCAAACATTCCTTTTGACATTAATTGTAATAATCCAGTAAGATTTTTGTATGCACAAGGAGTCTGACAACAACCAGTGCTCTACACACAGATCTGATCTCACCATCATCCAGTCCGTCTGGAATTACTTAAAGAAACAAAAAAAACTGAGATAGACTAAATCCAGAAGAACTGTGACAACATCTCCAAGACACCTGAAGAATCCTACCTGCAAAGCTACAATACCGTGAAAAGTTTTAGGCACTTGCGTAAAAATGCTATAAAGTGAGGATGCTTTCAAAAATAATGTCATAAATAGATATTTTTTTATTAATTAACTTCTATTAACTAAATCAAATCAATATTTGGTGAGACCACCCGTTGCGTTTAAAACAGCTTTTGTCCTAGGTACACTTGCGCATAGATTTTCAGGTAGCTTTGCAAGAAGGTTTCTTCAAGTGTCTTGGAGATGCAGCCACGGTTCTTCTGGATTTAGTCTTAAAATGTTTGATTTTATTCGTCAATTGAATTTTCAACAGATAAACTCAATCAAAGTGTAGAAAGATCTCAAAGTTGATCAAGAGAAATGGGGAGCTAAATTTCATGGCAAAATTCAGTGTCATTGCAAAGGGTCTGAATGTCTGGGTTTATTTTGTGAGAACAGCTAGCATAGCATTGGTGAAACTGGGCAACAGATTCAATTCCCAAAATGCTTTTTTTTCTGTGCTGATACATGAAGAATATGCTGTATGCTGCTTGACCCAAAATTAATTACTATACGAATGGCAGCGGAGTGACTAGTTTCCTCTTCCTTGTGCTTCCTACAAACACCATACATGTTTCTGATGTATGAACTCTCTCTGTAACACCACTTGTGGTGTTATAAAGCAGTGAGATCAGTGATGTGCAGTGAGCAGCTGTTAGCTGTCTTTATGTAATGTGGTAATCATCAGATATTGACCTGTTTACATCCAAGCTAACTTTTCTTTTTATAGTATTAATGTTCAGATTTTGAATGACCAAAAAGGGGGAAGTCGTGGCCAAATGGTTAGAGAGTCGGACTTGTAACCCAAAGGTTGTGGGTTTGAGTCTCGTACCGGAGCACTAATTCCTATTATGGGTCACCATACTTGGCCACATGTCACGTCATGTCACTTACATTACAAAAGTTACATTTGGCATGTTAATGTACATTTTAGTAGTAATTAACTGTGAGAGATTCAGCATTTAAATGGTTTACCCTATTCAGTACACTTTACTAAACTTAACAATAAATTTACAGTTAAAAAAACATTTTGCAATTGTGGAACCAGAAATTAAATTAATTTTTTTTTATTTTGTATGTCAAGTTTCTTGGGCCAGTGTTCCATCTTACTGTGACTTACTGGGCAGAACATATATTGTTTAATTGTGGAATGGGTGGTTTTATGTTCTTTTTTTTAAGGATGCATCCTTGTGATTTTCTGTGGCAAGATGTACTCTTAGGTATTATATTTTGATAGCTGGACGTATTTTAATTCAGTAATTCCACACTATATTTCCTCTCTCCTAGAACATCTGGTTCTTTCAGTTTTAATGTTTCATACTGTCTGATTCCAGGAATCTCAGATCAATGTCTAAAATGAATGAATGAATGAATGAATGGTACCATTACAAATTTCACAAGGACTTGGAGAGAAAATTATAGCTGAGAAACAACACAGTCAATAACCCTTTTTATGAGTGTCCATAATAAATCATTCCTTTAGCAGAGCCTTGATAAAACACTTTTCAAACACATTCCTTGTTATCTCGAGGCTTGAGGCAATCATTCTCCATGAGACTATAAATTTGATCTCACAGGTCTCACAAACTCTCCTCTTGTACAATTTATAAGTTCCATCCGTCTAGATGAATATCATGTTACAAAAAAAAAAAAAAAACTTATCAGGGATGTAGATAGGAATTGAGATTGCCATAACATGTCAGTAACAATAATAAGCTCTAGACGTTTTTTTTCTCTATATGGATACATCTAACAGCCTATCACACAGAAATAAACGCAACAACAGCCAGTCAGCACATGTCACTAATAAGTCTGCGTGTCTCTGTGCGAAAAAGTGACATAGTTTTACCTACTACACAAATTCAAACACACTTGACTCTCACGGTGTTTTCAGCATCTGCCATCTCACTATATGAGGACATTAACACATCAACTTCATTTTCAGAGCTGCTCTGAGTCACTTCCTCAGCATTTCACCATTCCATATGAGAAAAACAACTATCAAATACACACCAAAATTCAAAGATCACAATAAACTGCTGAATTAAAAGTTTGGTTTAACTTGAAGAAATTATGATGGAAATATATTACAATTATATACTACTTCTCCAAGTAACAATAATATTGTTTTTAAGGAATATTATACAAACAAGATATTTTTCATTCATACAATTTTGTTGTGCAGCATCTTATTTGACAAAAAAAAACAAACAAAAAAACCAACACAATTTCAATACATCTTTTGAAAGCTGGTTTAAAAGTAAAGTGGGATCATTTGGAGATCTGAAGTGAGTTACATAAAAGAAAAAAAAAACTTAATATGGTTCTTTAAATGTATCCATATTCATATTTTCTTAGAAAGCCAATGAAAATTTACTGAAAAAGACATTATTTTGGATTTTCAGGAGCTGGACAAAAGGAGTTGGATTCAAAATTGATACAAATTTACTCATCACCCTCTATAATTAAACTCTTCCATTCTTCTTCTTCTGCAAAAAAATAAATATTGATAACAAAACAAAACTGAATTGAGCTAAAGCAGTTAAGCAGCCCCCCCACCCCCCACCCCCCCAAACACTCACACACTCACACAGGCTTACGCTAACACACATTCAAAGAAACGTTCACAAGATGTACACAAGCTGACAGTACAGCCTCTTATCCGAGACAGCAGCTTGAATTGAGTGTGTTCTCTCATGTTCTCAGAGATTCAGATGTGTTTGTCATGCATAATTGCTGCAAAAGAGGTAAACAAGGTCAGTTTCTCTCGAAACACAGGGACAGATGTTTCTATGATTACAGTTGAGAATGTTGGATGGATGGTTGAGTATGTGTGTGCATGGGTAGGTTTATGTTAGAGAAGGTCTTTGTGTGTATGTGTAGGTTTGCTTGTATACGACTTCTTTCAATTCAGCACATTGTAAAACTATGTTCTACATTCACAGGCAGAAATAAACCCCCTACGGCCCATCTGTGAGATGTAGATACTGTAACTGCAGCTTTGTATACAGATTGTAGCAAAAGGTTTTTATCACATATGCAATCAGATAAGACAATAGAAATGTTGTGATAACTGGCTTGTAAAACTCTGAGGCAGAAATGTGTCTAAACTAGTGTTTATCATTAGTAAAGTTTATTTTGAATATAATTGCAAATTATACTAAATGGAGGACTATGTTTATGAGGAGGATGTTAATTTATTCCCATAAATTCTTCCAGCATCCCTCCAACTCAGCTTCATTCAAATGCATTTTATTATGTATTAAATACCTATGATCCTTATTTCCATTGGGTAATGCAGAACTGCTTAACTTGCATTTATTTTTAAAACCACTTCCTAGTCTCAAAATTGAAAATTCAGCACTGTCGGGATGTTTTGGCCACCAATATACTCCCAATATTTTGGACCAAAAGAATAGCTGAACAAACAAATCAATATCCATCAAGCACATAGGCAGCGGAGTAAACATTGACACAAGCACACAGGATTCATTTACCATCCATCCTCCTTCTGAATCTGGAGAGTGTGTTTGTCACACTGAAGTTCATTATGTGGTGCTTTTTCCTGGTAGTCTCTCTTCTGTGAGCATCTCTTGGACCTCTTCAGCCGAAATGCTTCTCCTTGTGATAGTAATAGGACATGGAAAGCGTGATGACAGAAGTCAGCATGAAATCGAAATGCTGTTTTCTAACTTAATGTTGTAGATCTTACTTCTCAAATCTTTTACCTTGCTGAAACCCCATCCATTTCTTACAATCAACTACACACTCACATTCAAATCATCCAGTCAACAACCAATGGATAGAATGAAGTCCTGCTGTACTTTTTTTATTTTCTTTTTTATATTTCCTTTCTCTCGGAAATATGGCACAATAAGGAAGAAAATATCTGTTGCTACTTCTGTTACATTGTAACTGTTAAAGAAGGTAAATAATTTATGTTTTAGGAAGCTGTTTATAGGAGCTCGAACTGGGTTAGATTACTTACCGGTACCAGTAGCTACAAGCTATTAATATGGTGTATGTATCAAGCAATTAGTGTGTGTGTGTGTGTAAGCACATGTTTGTGCTAGAAAGCTTCACGTGTGCATCATCCAGGTGTCGTGATATGGTGCGGCAGTAGGTCTCTCACGTTACAGATTTCTGTTAATTGACTAATGTGTAATTACGGGCCCAGGGGAAGATATAATGTGGATGAATAGACTAAGTACAACAAAAAGTGTCCATGTGTTTAAGTATGTTGTTCAGGATTTTTCCACTGTTTGCCTAATGGAAAAGCATCTCGTGCAGGTTGCTTCTCAATACAGTTAAGTATAATATCCTCTATCATGGCCAACCATTATCACTGCATCCTCTAATATGAAAGGTGGTTTTCAGGCAAAGTGCACATTACAAGACAAGTCCCATTAAAACTATGTACCTGCAGTGTTTCATAAGGGAATGTGGTCCAAAACATGTTATGTTTCAAAGCATGGGGAATACTGCAGGAGACGCAGCTTGTAGCATCTCCACTGAGGCTCAGGAGACTGCAGACTTTAATGACCACCACAGCTGTGTTTGTGTGTCCGTGAATTTTGTCCTCTTTTTAGATATTTTCCAGAACTTAGTGAGCTGCCTCACTGCCAGTTGACTTCACAGGCAGCACCCTAAGGATCATGGGATTTCGAAAGTGACTGATTTAGAACAGTCATTCTACTTTGGCAGTATTGCTTGTTGAGACTGGACTCACTGACTTGGCATGTTAGCATGTTGCTAAGCTAAAAGCACTGTACTCTATACTCTAACATAATGCATAGTATTAGGTCTTAATCTCCACATTTATCACCGTTTTAACACAAACATTCATTTATTAAACTTTAATAGAAGAAGAAGAAATGTTTCTTGAAAATTCAGCAGGAGTAAAT
>NW_015548288.1:1521552-1522972 GCF_001515605.1 Sinocyclocheilus anshuiensis
AAACTGTGCGTGTTGCGTTTATTCTGTGCTCGCTTGCTTGCCTTTATATTAGTTATGTAGGCTATATTTTAATAATGAAGAGCATTGAGTTTGGTCTTTATCATCTTAGTCCATTATGCCACATTATGCCACGTTTTGCGGTGTGGGAGGAAAATACTATATACATATTCATTATATTAATAAACTGTATATTGAATTTGATATTTTAATAGCATCTTAATACATTAAGCCATGTTAAGTGTTTATGTTTTTCTACAGGAGGAAAACGCTTAGCGAGAGACTTTGTGCATGCGTTCATATTCTGCTGTTCTGTGGCCACGGATTTGCGGATCTTGTCTTTTTCTTGCAGGACCCTGTATGTTATAGTACTAAATTAGTTTTAATCGTTTAATCACCACCACAGCTTCTTGTCTCCATTGGCAACATGCACGATTTGTGTCGATTGCAAGTGACGTCGCAGGTATCGGAGAGTGCGAGTGGCGATTGCAAGTGACATTGTAATTTAGTTTCTTTTTTCTTGTCTTCACCACCTGGCTACTGTTGGAAAATGTTGAGAGATTCAAACAAAAAGTAATAAAAAATAGAACAAAATAAAAAATAAAGACTGCAAGTGGCGTCGCTAGCGGAAGCGCAAGTGTCTGAGAGTGCAAGTCTGAGAGTGCAAGTCTGAGAGTGCAAGTGCAAGGCTGCAGCCAGACCCTTTTGGAATTTTCAGCAGCCATTCCTCCAGTCCTTCCAACCTTCAGAAATCATTCATTCTAATATTCTGATTTTGGTGCTCAAGAAACATTTCTTCTTCTTCTATTATAGTTTAAAAGTGTTTGCTTATTAATGTTTGTGTTGAAACAGTGGTAAATTTTTTCAGGATTTCTTGATAAATAGAAAGTTTAAAAGTACAGCATTTATTTTAAATATAACTTTTTGCTATATTATAAATGTATTTACTGACACTTTTAATCAATTTAAGGTGTCCTTGTTAAATAAAAGTTTAAATTAAAAAAAATAATAAAAATACTGACAATGGTAGTTTTTTTTGGTATAACTTTATTTTCATGCATATGTTTTATTTTCTTCTTTTTTATTTTCTTTTTAAATTCATTTTAGTATCAATGAATTTAATTATTCACAAGTTTAAAATTCATTGTTATTTTTAATTCAGTATTGATTAGGGCTGCACGATTAATCGCATGCGATATTTAACGCGCATCTTGTCAGTAAAGACGGTTCTGTAATCAGCGGTAAATCTCCATCATGTGCGTGCTTTCACATTTAGCAGCATTAACTACACAGAGCCGTTGTTCACTGACGAGTTGCGCAAAACCACGTTCATATTCGCGCGATTTTTTGCGCTGCTCGTCAGTGAACAACGGCTCTGTGTAGTTAATGCTGCTCAATGTGAAAACCCGCAGGTGATGGAGAT
>NW_015548288.1:1523055-1554412 GCF_001515605.1 Sinocyclocheilus anshuiensis
GATTTACCGCTGATTACAGAACCGGCTTTCTGACAAGATGCGCGTTAAATATCGCATGCGATTAATCGTGCAGCCCTAGTATTGATTATAATGAACATTTTTCACTTCAGCTGCCATCTAGGATTGAATTTTTCAGTGATCTTGGCACAGTGCTTTCTGGGATTGCATTGACTATGAAGAATACATGTCGCTGCCTTTAAATTTGGCACAAATGAGAAGTTGCATAATGAAGTTGCCTACCTTTTTAGAACAGCCTTCACATTGGAAGCACACCTATGATGCCTTAAATGCTGCCTCCGTAGGCAGCTCATTAAAGTCTGGAACAGAGCATCTGTATACTGTCTAGTGTTTCCCTGTATTAATTTCCATCTATAGCTCTCCTCATCCCTCCCTTCCTTGCTGACTTATTAATTTTTGTCCTCTATTGCTTCTTTTCTTTCTATGTGCCATCATCCTTCGCTTCTCCTCCCCTAACTCCCTCTCTCTCTGTAGCACACTGTTGGATGGTGGTAACATTAGCAGCAGCTGTTAGTTTCTGTAATCCAGCCAGATTTAGAGGGAAGCTGTGCATCTGCTCCATCATGTAGAGAGGGAGAGGGATCGAAGAGGAGGGAAATGGAGTGATTAATAAATATGAGCGAGGAGATGGAAGGAGGTAAAGAATGGCAACAGGGGAGCAGCAGAGAGGGACACATGTACTCATTCAGTGATGGAAAGAGTGATGAGGACTGGTAAACCACCAAAAAGAGAGGGAGTGATGCAGGTCGCGCAGATGTGGAAGGTAATGATGATTGGAGACCACGGTCACAGAGGGAGGCTAATAGCAAGATGGAGGGGACGAAATGAACAAGAGAAAGTGATATGCAGGAAGATGGTGGTTGTAAACACTCTGTATTTAGTTCCATACGGGTCATATAATTCTTGTGTTTGTATTAATTTCCCAAATGACCAGCAATGTGACACTGAGACAGACCTGAACACAAAGAAACGCAATGAATTGTTCTAGAAAAAAAAAAAAGGAATGTTATAAAAACATTGTGAATGCATTGTTTTATTACTATTATTTTCAGGGGGGAGTTCACTAAGAATGAATTGTGCCTGCTGATAGCACTGTTTATTTGCACTGTCTGCATTGTTTTTGTGCTTGATTCAGTAAAAGAATTATGCAAATCGGACAACTGCACAAAATGCACTCACAAAATCTGTATTTAGCCCGATTTCTATGATGCAGTTCCCGCTCTTGTGGGTTGGTGTTGTGGAGGACGTAGCAGACTATCAGTATCTGGCATAGTTTGGTGGGGCTGTAAACATCACTTCACCATCACTGCAGCAAGTACTTGAATCCAACACTACACTGCATATCTTGATAAGTGCCTGGTTATAATGCTTCTAATCCATTATTTGATGAATAACTGCTTTTGTGATTAATAGAAAATGTACAGAAATGTCTCTTTTAAATGTAATTCTGTTAACCTGCTTTCTATGGGGGAAATAATGCATCATTAATTGCGGCAGGCATTTTTGAATGAGGCAGAATCCATATTAATGCTAATTTGCATAAAAAGCATCATTCAAATGTTTGGGGTCAGTAAGTTGTTTTAAAGAAATTAATACTTTTATTCAGCAATGACACACTGAATTGATCAAAAGTGACAGTAAGCACATTTACAATATTAAAAAATATATATATACATTTTAAATAAATGTTAAAATGTATGAATAAACTGTGTTTTAATTTATTTGAGTTTCACTGTTTCCACAAAAACATTAAGCAGCACAACTGTTTTTAACATTAATAATAATAAGAAAAAGAAATGTTTCAGCTTTGCAATAACATAATCACGAATAAATTACATTTAAAAAATATACAGTATTAATATAGAAAAAAAAAAAATATTTTAAATGATAAAATTACTGTTTGGTTTGAAAAAGATTAGTTTCTTTATAGCAGTGAAAAAAAAAGGTGATTTCAATCAGTTATATTTTCAGTAATTCCTGTGAAGAAGACATCATCTGTCTGAAAACTGTCAGACACACACACACACACACACACACACACACACACACACTCTATATATACACAATATATACACACACACACACACACACACACACACACACACACACACACACACACACACTATATATGCACACTATATGCACACTTTGGTGTTGTGGCTTGACTAGCAGGAATCTCTTGAAGGCTTCCTCCCTAGAGTTGACTAATCAGAGCTCTGGGCTCTGAGAGTTGGAGAACTGGGAATGCAAATGAGAGAGTATTAGTGTGTGCTCGAGTGTTTGCGTATGTGTGAGTGTCTGTGAAGACTGCTGTAAAGAGATGGCAGATTTTGTTTAACAGGCTAATTAAGCACTAAACTTTTCAGATTTGGCTAAGAAACAGTGACGGGTGGAGAGAGAGGGAAGAGAGAAAAATAATTTCCTTTCAAACTGTTTTAATCCTGCCTAGAGTTCTTCTGGTCCACTCCTTCACTCTGAAAATACATCACTGCCCTCTCTCTCTCTCCAACTCTGTTCCACTTTCTCGAGGAATCAATGTGTCTGCTGTATCTTTAGCCATTAGCCCACGCAATACATCAGACATATAACAGAATATAAAATGTGTAATAGATCTATGCTGTTACTGAAGTTTCACAGGATTGCTCCACTCATTGAAAGTGAATTGTGACCTTGCTTTTTTTCGAGCAGTTCCCAGCGCTTTACTTTGCTGTCCCCTCTCACTTTGACTGCTATCAGTATGCAACACAGAAAAATGAGAAACTGTCTGCTCTTTCTTTACTTGCTGAAATCCCAAAATATGAGAGGGATGATAATATCACTGTGCAGAGCAGATCACAAAAATATGCTTATTTTGATTTGAACTTGAGACCTTTCTCAAGCAACGTTTACTGCATTAGCATTACAATTGCAATGCTAATAAATAAATAAATAAAAATCAAGAAAAATCACTTTTAAAACACATCTGTCAATTAAGCCTTATAAATAAATATAACACTGTGACTAGAGAGAGGGAGGGAGGGATGGAGGGAGAGAGATGTCTGCTGTGTTTGTGTGTGTGTGTGTGTATATATATATATATATATATATATATATGCAGTTACATTATTTTAGGCTAAAGTGACAAATGTGTCTCAGTTAACGTTCACTGTTACTTATTTTCTTTCTTCAAGAATCATGACTTCATGTGAACATGAAACAGTTTGTGAGAAACATAACTGGATCACTTACCTGGAGCATGACAGCAAAATATATGAAGTTGCCCCAAGGTGCTTCCAATTTACAGCAGTTATGTGGTGAAAAGCAGGCCTATTCTGCGACACTTCCATTCATTAGTGTTTCAAATATATCTTGAGATCTTAAGAAGACAAGATAACTGGGTGATAATGGGCCTAGTTTCGCTGGTCTCACCAGCCCTGAAAATTATTCTCAATACAATAAACTGAATTATTGAAACTTGAGCTTTGAGTTTTGAGATTTGTTAACTTTGAGAGCTTTCCAAGAGAGTGAAACAATCGTTCAGCACATTACACCTTCTGTTAGCTCCAGGCGGAATCAACACGATTAGTCATTCTGAGCAGTATAGATTCACAGATACCTGCTGTGTTGTTTTTTGTACAAAAGCCAACATTTGCAGATATATATCATATTTACCCATAATGCAGTAAGTCTTAATCTGTGTTTATACCATCAAAACAAATTGAAACTTAAATTTCATTCAAGTAAAAAAAAAAAATCTGAATAATTCAGTAAAACTACCTTCATCTTGCACAGAAACTAAACGATGGCTCTGCAGTTAACCAAAGTGTTGTCATTCAGTACAATTACAATCCATTGTAAGTTATTTTGAATAGTGGTTCTCAGCTTTTTAGATTCCACGGCCCCCTGTTGTCCAATAAAATACTTTCCTCCTGTGTAGATATTTTGTCTGATACTTCTGCTGTAATACTAAAAATGTGCTTGTTTTCAAACTTTTTTTTTTTTTTTTTTACAGAAATTAGACTTGTTGGTAGTCTCACTCTCAAATTATGAAGAATACCTTGCCTTCAGTTGTAAAATTTGTATGTGGAAATGGCTTTAAGGTAAAAAAAAAAGTATACAAATTCTCTGCATTTCCTAACCTGCAAATCTTTTCTTCTCAGTCGGGCTCTGGATCTGCCAGTCAGTTGTAAACAGTTGTAAACAATTCACTTTTTTTTCTGACAGTGTAATGTATAAATATAAAGGTTTATAGGGAGAAAAATTTCCTCCTTTGGCAGAAATAAATTTTTCAGATATTCACAACTTTTATTTTATTTATTTATTTTGACGAAATACTCTCTGAAGTAGGTACTTTTTGTTGAAGTATTTTTCAGTTTGTTTCTGAAGGATCTAAGGATTCAACTTGTTTGTGTTGCTCCAAGAAAACGACCATTCATCTGTGTTGCATTTATTCATTTATAATTTAATCATAATCATGTACCATTTCATTATTTAACTATGCCATTTAATCAAATAAACTTTTAATAATTTTTTATAATACTTTTTTTTTTTACTTATTTACCTTATTTTCGTAGTGATTAATTGTGTGGTTTCAAGAGATATTTGTCTTCACGAGTCCCAATTTAAGTCTTTCATGTTGATGTTGTCAAAGTTATGAAGCAGCAAGGACAATGTTATGAAGCAATAATTTTCCATTGCTTTTGGTTACTAAACTTGTTGGATTTGTATGGGTCAGATGAAGTGGGGAGGCAGGTCAGACAAAGCCTGAGTATTGAAATATGCAATTAGGATTAATCAAAAATGGGTTAACGCTCATGTTTTCATAATCATCCCTTTTTCTCTTCTCAGGCTTTTAGTTAATACAGTTTTGGGTACCAGACAACATACAGTTTTGTTAACTGATTTTGGATGTCAGACAAGACTTGTTGTTAATTGGTTTGGGGTACCAGACAAAACTCTGCCAACAGTTTTAGGTACCTGATGGATGTCTTCTGATAGGATCTGGTAAAGAGACTGGATCCAATATTCCTGGCATGGAGATCTGATCTAACATTTTTGGCATTGATGGCAGGATGTCAGCACGTTCTAACATTTCTATATAAATAGCTGATACAAGGAAACGGTTTTAGGCCTTCATTCACAAGAAGGCGGCGGAGTGTCTGGTCTTCAATGGAGCCAAAAGAGCCCAC
This sequence comes from Sinocyclocheilus anshuiensis, assembly GCF_001515605.1. Taxonomy (NCBI): domain Eukaryota; kingdom Metazoa; phylum Chordata; class Actinopteri; order Cypriniformes; family Cyprinidae; genus Sinocyclocheilus; species Sinocyclocheilus anshuiensis. The sequence continues at coordinate 1,528,242 of NW_015548288.1, forward strand.
ATTGCACCTCTCTTTGTCTTGCTCCATTTGCTGCCAGTTTCTGCCCACATCAAGTTCAAGGCACTGAGGCTTGAAGATAGAAAAGAACTGGATGTTCCCCCTGGAAGTCTGTGGTCAGTGAGTGGACAATGTTTTGTGGTGTCAAACTCTAAAAACTCTAACCTTCACTGTGCTTTGGCATGGTAAGGGACCATTCACACTATGTGTTCTTGAGTTGAAAACCTGAGATGCAGGGCAGTGGTCTAGAGACACATGTTAGAATCTTGAATAACTTTTAACTTGAGTGCCACAATTGAGTGCCTACATCAGAAAGCTGTATTATGTGCAAAACGTTCCCAACGACTCTAGAAACAAGCAAAATGGTCAAAGACGTCCATCTAGTGCATGTTTACATAGAAAAACAGTGGAATGCAAAAACACATTCTGTGTAAACGGCCCCAACACCTTGTTCTAACCACTATGTTGTCAGTTGACTGGTTTCTATTAAAACACAGATTAGCCCCACCCACACTGAAAACTCCTTGGACCACAACTCATTCCCACTCTCATGTTTATTAAACATCAAACATTTATGAGGAGAGATTGATTTTGAAAGTTGGAAATTTTGACTATTATATGACCTGATTAAGACTCTTAGACAGCAAGTGCTCTATGAACGCTTGTTGGCTTCCTCAAATTTAATTTGTTCTGTTTCTTTTCCTCGTTTTACCTAAATCTCTATTGTAGCATCATTAGCCTTTAGCAAGTGATTTAAGAAGTTTTGATTAGCATTTATAGCCCTACAATCATAAACTGATATGTGCTCCCTCATTTAGTGTAGAGGTTAAGGAGCCGTGAAACAAGCAGTAAATTCCACTAGCTACGTTGTCAACTCTGCAGCCTACAGGGTAAATAAAATATAGCATAAAACAGCTAAAAGAGTCAGATAAATCATGACCGCTGTCATGAAGCTTTGGTGTGACCTAGTTTGTGCTCCTCACAACCAGTGTTATAAACAGTTGTAAACAGTTGACAACGTTCATAATGTTTGCCATTATTCTGCTGATTATTTCATGTTTTATCTCATGAACTCTAGAGTAATGAAGATGGTACTCTAACTTATACAGCATACAGTCAGATGTAACAGTTTAAGTTTGTATATACCAGCATTAGGATGGGGCTCAGTTTTGCTTAAAGGGGTCATATGATGTGATTTAAATTTTTCGTTTCTCTTTGGAGTGTTACAAGCTCTTGGTGCATAAAGAAGATCTGTAAAGTTGCAAAGACTAAAGTCTCAGACAGTATAAGTCATTATAATCCGTAATTATGTCCCCACGGATGCAACAAATGCCTCTGGGTTTTAATGTTTACGTCTCGTCGCTCCGGCCAGACAGGGCATCACAATATGGTAAGGGTGTGTTCCGTCACACATTTCCGTCACACGCTTGAGGTATTCGGCCAATCACAACGCTCTGGATAGCTGGCCAATCAGAGCACACCTTTTCAGACCGATGAGCTTTGTAAAAATCGACGCGTTTCAGAAAGGCGGGGCATAGAGGAGAAATAATAATGTACAGTATGTGGAAAATAATGTGTTTTTTTTTAACCTTAAACCGCATAAACATATGACCCCTTTAAGTCATGCTGCGCAATTACAAGAATAACAGTTTACAGTACAATTTGTTGCTCTTAGCTTTCAAAGAAGCAAAAAAGTTACACAGAGAAGTTGTTTTCAACTAAGTATTCTTAACATTCCGCACATAAATCACAATAAATGTGACATGCAAGCTACTTTGTTAAGGGAAAAGATTACACATACTGCAGTGGGGTTCAGTAGGGTAATATTGGAAATCTGTTACTCAAAGTCTAATTTAAACCTGCAAATAAACAAACTTAGGATTTTCAAATGTTTAAACCATTTTATGAAAATATTTAAGATTCTGCTCCATTTCTGTTAGCAAGTTTGTGGTTAATCATGTTGTGTTGGGATAACATGAATTATCAGGTTTCATCTAAAAGTTTTATTTATTTTTTTTGTGAACTTTCAAAAATGTTTATGTGTGATTATATACAACTCTTTTTACATTTCACACACATTCACACTCACAAATCAAGCTATCATTTCATGTACTCTTAGGGGCCCCTGTGGCCTGCTTAGTTCGCTTATGCCTTGGGCCGGTGTTGTGCCCAATGGCTCTTGTCATGAGATAAATGAGAATATGCACGCGGATGCTCACATTACTGCTGAATATGTAGGCCTACACGCTGTGTGAAATACAGACTGAACGGAATGTCAACACATCCCACCGCTACATGGCCAGGTGATAGGCAAACTACGTTTCTCGGCTGAATAAAGTAAAGTTTTGATGGATAAAGATTGCAATCAAGGTAAAGACGATTGTGGTGGCGTACAGGAGTCACACAATAAGCATGCGTGAGTCCGTTATATAGGCCTATGATGCGCGTATGAGCGTTCTTGACACACCGATCGCATGTTGTGTTTATGCACAGGCACAGACATTTCCGTACATTCATGTTGTTTCCACACACATTCAGGATAATGTTTTGATTTCTTATATGTATGTTGTTGTGTTTAGTTATTCTGAATGGATCCATGAACTGTAATAGATATTCTCAAGGTGGTTGGCATCTCCATGTGGTCTTGTTCGGTATCGCAACTTGCCTTGTCTAAAATGTAAACAAGCTCTTTGCTTTTGCACTGTACGCATACTATATAATTATGATTTTTTTCCCCCAGTTGACCCCCCACCCCCCTCCTTTTTATGTGTGCTTTGGTGTGCATAAATTTATCAATTATATGGACTCCTATCATTTGGTTATTTGGTATACTTTTGGAGTCTTCAAGTGTCCTTTTTTGGAAATACATCTAAATTTATCTTTAAAAAAAGCTTGCATAAAATACAGATTGTGAGAATTACCCTTTAATTTTTTGGTTTACTTTCCTGGATATAGCAAATGACAAAATTAATTAATTTGATAAACAAGATAAATGGTGTATGCTTAATTAAATGAAGAGTGCAATCTGATTACAAATTTGAATCTATTGACAGTCCTTAGGTATATGTATGTATGTATGCATGTATGCAAGAATAAAATGCTTGTTGCAGGACTGACCAGTTATTTGCAGTATGCTTTTCAAACGGTGACCCATAAAAAATAAGCTGCATTGACAAAAAAAATTACACCCATTGAAATGACAGTTCCAGCTCAGCAAAATGATGGTTAAACCTTAAGACAATTCAGTCATTTAAACCATCTTTCTTTGTCCTCTGCCAAGCATAAGTAGAGTGAAGGCTTTAGTCTTATCTACTCAGGCGAGTGTGAGACTGCCCATGTGGGGTAAAGCAGGGATTTAAGGATAAAGAGTATGCATACCCTTTCATCCTTGTAAATGGGTAATGAATGTAAGAAGTAGCATTAATTGTTCACTTGACGATGGATGGTAAAAGAGTTGTAGATGATCTGTGCCCAGGTGATGGCATTCATTTTATGTTGGAAGAAGTACCTTTTAAATTGAGAGCACTGTCTGTCACTTTAGATAGAGGGGGGTTTGGTCTTTTGGTCAAACTGTTTAAAATATTTTCTTTTATGTTCTGCAGAAGAAAGTAAGTTTACGGGTTACAGGTTATGAATAAAATGAGGGTGAACAAATAATTAGAGAATTTTCTTTTTCTTATTATGGTGGGGCTGTTCGTTTATGAGACAGAGTAAAGACTTGCATGCCTGGTCAATGGTACAGCATGGGCCAGTACATCCAATAAGACTTATATGTATTTCATTATATTCCCCTCAGTGATGGAGATTATTTCACCACTAGGACACAGAGAGTATTTATCTGAGAGGAGAGGAAAAACATTACCGGCTAGTGGAATTGATGGAATACGCATACACTAGGGTACAGAGGGCAGAAATATTTGTTTTAGACATTGATTTAAAGTGAGAGCAAGGGGTCAAAAACTCTAGAATTCAGCAGCAAACACTAACAACAGCCAAATGGATGAAAGATTTTCTCATTTTCATTTTCTCAGTCTGAAAGGGAAGAAGAAAGAAAATATTGATATACTGGTAATGTGAATGGACCACCATGTGAATGGTGTGTGAATTTGTGGTGTACTTGTGAGCACAACAACGTGATTGGTGGTAATTATGTGCTCTTTAGAAGATAAATACTGCACTTTCCTCAGGGCCTGGATTCCAGTCTGTCCTTCTGTCAGTTACACACTGCACACAAAGGCCAAATATAACATTTACATTTATCTCATAAATCATTTTTATGTATCAGGTCCATGATAATGAATTCAGTACATTTATATAAATGACTTATAAATAAATCAGCAATTTACATTACATTTATGTTATATTCAGAATTCTTTGATGAATAGAAAGTTAAAAAGAACAGCATTTATTTGACATAGAAATCTTTTATAACAATGTAAAAAACTTTACTGTCACTTTTGATCAGTTTAATTCACCCTTGCTGAACAAAAGTATTAATTCGTTTTTTTTTTTTTATAATTAAAGTGTTAATAATTTAATTCAATATTCAGGAACACTTTCTTTTAAGGTGTCCTTGTTACACATGTTACATGTACTTACTATTATAATAACAATTAATTATGCATAATTACATGCAAGTAACCCTAAGCCAGACCCTAATCCCAACCCTAACCATATAGTAAGTACATGTAGTTAATTAATATTACTCAATATTTAAATGTATAATTACACTGTAACAAGGACACCTTAAACTAAAGTGTAACCAAATATTCTTATTGATCCCAAAATTTTGAACAGTAGTGTACTTTGATAACAACTGCCAATGTAAGCATACTTATTGGGACAGTTTATTATCAAATTTTCCATATGCCCCTTTTTATCTATCACTTATAGGAGAGGCAAAAATGGACACAAAAGCAAATCCTTAGTGTATAGCTTGATATTCAATGGACCTACTGCTAGGTTTTACAACTGTGGATGTGTTTTTCTTAAGTGTAGGTACTGGAATTTTCCCAAGTTTATTTTAGTGAAAAAAATTAAAATAAAACTGTTTAGAAATCCAATTAACAACCATCCTTTTCATAATAATTTACGATGTGCATATTTTATTTTAATACAAATCTGTCAAGTGGAGACTAAGTGCATCGGTGAAAACAAAAGAAAAATGTTAACCTAAATTGAATACGACATCTTTTTCTTGAGAGAACACAGACATAATTACAGTCTATTATGTTTTGTTCGTTTTAACTTAATTGATAAAAGCATCTGACTTCATTCTGTACAAGAGATTAGAGCTTTCTTTCATTTCATAATCAAGTTTGTTTTGTAACTGTCAGCAAACAGGAGGATCAACACAGGTAAATGTTATAAACTCAAACAAACTTTATTGTTAGAACCAGAAGACAAGCAGTGAAGCAGGCGAGTGATTGTTCAGAATGCAATAGTCCAACATAAACTTGACAATAACAGTCTTAACTTTCCTTGTACTGCAGGTGAGAAGGGGATCAGCACTGGATCACAGAAGATAGAAGCAGATGATGACTGAGAGAGAGAGATTCGTAGCAGGCAAGTAGCATGCGTAGGTAGCTAAGCGAATAGGTGAATAGTATTAGCTCAATGTAGTATGTCTTAGTAACAAGCCACACTGGAGAAAGCAGCCTTATGCAAAGACAAAACCTGACAATGCGTGTGTGTGTTTGGTGCTGGCTTGTAAAGAACAACTGATGAGACAGGTGTGATGATTGTGGAATGTGAGCAGGTGTGAACCGGGAGGGATTCGGGGAAACCCGAATAAAAATGGCTTTTCCACTGCATGGTACGGCACGGTACGGCTCGGTACGGTTCACCGAGTCGTACCACGCAGTGGAAAAGCACCAATAGTGTGCAGAAGTGACAGGCATAGTGACTGACGAGGTGACAGGCAAGTGACTGGTGATCCTGACAGTAACATTTCACACATTTTCTTGTATTTATCTTCAAACATTTTAGTGAAGGTTACACAAATTTCTAGCCTCCCACAAAGTGTCACAGCAAATGAATCACTATCTATGACTAATATAGACAGATATTCTATTCATTAGCATTCATCCTGTATTCCACTGAGAGGTGATTACATATCCTGTTCATCATCTAATGGACTAGAAAGTCCAGTGGATTTTAAAGCGTTTATTTGTTTACCTGTATTAGACAACACGATGATACAGATGGTGCTTACAGACTTCCAGATGTTTGGCAGACCCCACAAAGTCAAAAGATTATGAGGTCAAAGTGACACAGAGGGCAAAAAAAAAAAAAATGCTGATCTCAGATCCACCCTGAAAGCAGCGGAAACATGCAAACTGTCCTCATGTCCTGGGCTAATGGATCTGAGCCAGAATCCGGTCACCCTAAATCTATTCTGATACAACAAGATCATCATATCTTGTTAGATAAGGCTAAATAAACAACTTGCAAAAGAGATTTAGAAAGGACTGACGAAATAAATGAAGTTTACTTCGCACTTCCAAGATGATGCAAACATGTTCTGCCCTCAGATACCCTCCTACCCCTCTACAAACGAGAGAGAGATGCACACGCAACATCAACATTACAATAAACAGTGTTTGTGAGCAGAGCTAGTCTTGGCTCTTTATATGAAACTAATAGTGGCCTGAGGCTGCTAGCAAAAATAGAACAAACAAATAGAGAAGGTGCAGGAAAGAGAAAAATCTGGTGAATTCCTTCAAATTGTTGTCTGGTGGGATTGGGGGTGATTGGTGAGAGAAGGATAAGGGTATAGCAAGGATGCCAACAAAGTTTGTCTGCTCTGAAAATTAAAATGAATATTGGGAAGAAGAAGAAACTGTCACTGTGTCTTCAAATGAGCCTGTGATTCAAATTACACCTGAGTAATTTTACAGATGAAGTTTGCTATTTTATGTTCTGCTGTTATTATGAAGTGCATGAACCCATCGGTGTCTTGATGAAATCTAAATGGAATTATAATGCAGGACCTAGAATCAATTATTCTTCATTCCTTTACATAGATCAGACTGAGCATTGCAAGTATTTTTTTAAACAAATGTGCTATTAAACTGGAAAAACAGAGAACACTAAAGATGTGCTTTGCCTTTTGAATTATGTGCACCTCTTTGTTGAGTACATTTGAGATTCCTTGCAGCATTTTTTACCCCTAAAGTAGTCTGAACTGGAGTTGGGTTACTTGGACTTGGACTCGGGCTGCGATTATGAATAAACTCAGGTGGAATTGTACTCAAAAATTATATGGACTCGAACATTTTAAAATTGTTCAGTGTCGAATCCATGCCATACTGTATGCAACATAAAATATAATAAATAAGTAACAAAATAAAATGAAGATAACAAGACATTAATAAACATCTCCCACTCAAACTCATTTGGAACCAACACTAATTTGAATGTTATTTTAGTGTTATTTATATACTAATACAGTATTTAATAATATATTGAATCACTTTGTATTTTAATAAATAAAATTACATTTTAGTTTTATTTATAGTTCAAGTTTCAGTAATTTTGTTGTCCTTTCGTAATTTTTTAGTTTCGTTTAAGTCATTGTAGTACATAAACTTATTTTATTTCAGTTAGTCTCTAAGGTAATATTTCTAATTTACATTTTTTTTCCATATAATATTTACGTTTTATTTCAGCTTTATTTTAGTTAATACTTAAAAAAAAAAAAATTGTTTTAGTTTTGGTTAACCATAAAAACAATGGTCTGACAAGCCAGATGCGAACTGTCACGAATCCGGTCTATGAACTTCCGTCTGCTTGCCACTAGAGGTCACCCTTCCACTACTATGGACTTTTGCACCACACCACTGTTGCACTTCACCCAGACTACAGTTCCCATCATCCATTGCACTGATTACACACACACAGTTGATTGCACACAGCACTGATTGCACACAGCTGTCAACAATCACACCTTCCCTATATAACACTCACTCTGATCCCTGTCAAGCTGCCGAGTATTGTTTAGTGCTTATCACTCACCTAGCGATAGCTACTCTACGGAGCCATTTCTAGTTTTCATAGTTTAGTCTTAGTCTTGCCTTGCCTGTTTTCTCGTGTTCTGATTCCTGCCTGTGTTTCTCGGATTGCCCTTTTGTCTCGCCGTTCGGACTCTGTTTGCTCCTGCCTGGACTATTGCTCGTGTTATTGGATTGCCCCTCGTCAAGCCCTCTGGATAACGTTTGCTGTCGACTGACTCACGCCCGTTTTGAATTACTCTTCGTCTTGCCCTCATATACCTGTTTGCCATTGTCTGAACCTTGCCTGTTTTATGACCACGCCTTTAAATAAAAGCTTTGCAGATGGATCCGCACGTCTCTCGTCTCGTCGGCTCCGTTACAGAATACTCGGCCCCACAAGGATCCAGCGGCTTTTCAAGTGGACACTGGCCAGGTATGGACATTGCAAAACTGTTATTAGCCCTCAAACAGGGTACACGATCGCTCGAGGACTATATTCAAGAGTATCTGAACTTTACTTATTTTTCTGATCTGCCCCTGAATCAAGTCAAGTCACGGCTGATTTTCATGAGTCAAGTCATGTCACCGTTGATCTCCCTGAGTCCAGTCAAGTCACCGTTGATCTTCATGAGTCAAGTCATGTCACCGTTGTTCCGGCCAAAGAGGCCACCTATTAACTCTCTGCCTATTCTGAACCAGCCGAGAAGGCCATCTCTGAACTTTTGTCCTGTTCTGAACCAGCCATGGGGGTTGATTGTGAACTGTCTGTCACAGCCAAAAACTCTGCCTTTGAACCCTTAACTTCATAGTTTAGTCTTAGTCTTGCCTTTCCTGTTTTCTCGTGTTCTGATTCCTGCCTGCGTTTCTCGGATTGCCCTTTTGTCTCGCCGTTCGGACTCTGTTTGCTCCTGCCTGGACTATTGCTCGTGTTATTGGATTGCCCCTCGTCATGCCCTCTGGATAATGTTTGCTGTTGACTGACTCATGCCCGTTTTGAATTACTCTTCGTCTTGCCCTCATATACCTGTTTGCCATTGTCTGAACCTTGCCTGTTTTATGACCACGCCTTTAAATAAAAGCTTTGCAGATGGATCCGCACGTCTCTCGTCTCGTCGGCTCCGTTACACGAACAACCTTCATTGGTGGTTTGAAATGCGCATCAAATCTGATTTTGTTATGCATCTCGGTCTGAACAGCCATGTGTTTTTATGCAATGGGTAATCATCAGTCTTTGTTCTTTTTTTCAATTAACATGACAACCAATGTGCATTTGCTAGCAAAAGTGCATGCAGTACATATCTAGTCCAGATGTGCACGTAACTTGTAGTCTAGAGTCAGTTCAAAAACGGAAAGCCAAAGTGGCTATATTTGACATAAAAGCTTTATTTTCCACCATAATCTTAGCAGCCATAAGAATCAATTTTGCTGCTTCATTAATCAAGGTAATGTTCAGAATCAAGTGGCAGTAACATATGTGTTTGTGTAGGAGTGCTCACTTCCAATGTTCTGCCTTTTGGAATAAGTGGGGCATAAAGGTGGTGACTTTCAAATAAAATTCTCCTTTTTCTGTCAGAAAACTATCAATGAAATAACTGAAATTAGATGTATAGATTTAGCTATGTATTGATAATTAGCTATGACTTTAAAAGAAAAAAAAAAGAAAAAACTGGAGGAAAACAGCCTCCTACACCACTATCCCCATCTTTTAATTCACTGAGGACATATAAGTGAAATAAATTGTGATTAAATAATCCTATAACTGGCAAGGATGAAGTGAGGGAAAAAATAGAGTTGGTGAATGTGTGGAGGGAAGGATGAAGAGAATCGATTAGCCGGGATTGCAGAAGAAAGGAGGCTAAGACATCAGCTGCTTGCTTCTGATAACAGCAGAGCCATGTAACCCTCCGCTCACTAATGCACCCACTGATCATCACTTGGCTGGTGAGTGTGTGATGGTGCTGTCAGAGTTCTGCTCATTAAGTGGCTGAGTGCTGCCAGCGCTCTGTTGTACTGCCAGCATCCTACCAGAAAGCCAGAAGAGAAGACGAGAACACTCGAAATCCTCACGTCCATAATGAACCACACGACCTGGTCAATGAGAGGATGACCCTAACATGTGACGTAAGCGGCCCCTCATTATTTCTCACATGTCAATACTCACATTGACTGTGTGTGCTACTTTAACCATATGTGTGTGTAGATGTAGACACCTGCAAGTACGAGTGACTTTATTGTACAGTATAGAATGGCCTACAAGACCGTTAACGAGGAAGAGTAGTAAGTGCATATGCCCTGTGTACTGAATGTTACGTCACACAAAGGGAATTTATAGAACCCATACGTCTGTTCCTAATATCACACAAAGTAAATGATTTGGCTGCGGCGTATAGCACTAAATGTGTCCTTTTTTTTTATCTGAGGCTCAAAGCTCTATGACAACCTAAGCTACAATTTGGGCCATCTGCCCGATTATGTATGTAATATTGCTGTTATACAACAGTTCTATCAACTTAGTTAACTTAAATTTCAGATAAAATGTCCAGTACTAAGTTTTGTGTAATTTTGAATCACTCTGCCGGTAATCTCAAAATATGTTTTTACTATAATATAGAAATGTTTTACTGAAATATAAAAATAATGGATAGCTACAGCTAGGCCTACGGAGAAAAAATGCTTTGAAACAGTATTTAATTTCTAGTAAATTTCACAAATAATTACAAAGAAATAGTGAGTAACATATTAAACATGATAAATCAGTGTTGGCAATCATTTTCTGCACTTCTGAATGGTTCTGTGTGTGCACGATCTGTACATTATGTGCGAGCTAGTGTGTTGTGCGCGCGTGTGCAGCAATGTAGCAGCACATTAGTTTAGAGCGGAGATTAACTACCTGTAAAATAAACAGTTTAAAACGTGAATTCACCCAATCAATACTCAGTATCCACATGCTACAAACAAACATGCTTGAGATAAAAACTTGTCCATCGCCATCATTATAACCTTAAGCTTCTTTCTGATATGAGTGATCCACATATCTGTCAAGCTAGCTCAGTGGTTTTCAATCCTGGTCCTGGGGACCTACCACTCTGCACATTTCTCCCTTATTTAATAACACACCTGATTCAGATCACCAGCTCCTTAGGTGAGAGCTCCATGAACTCAGCTGAGTGTGTCAGATAAGGGAGACATTCAAAATGTGCAGAGCAGTGGGTCCCCAGGACCAGCACTGAAAATCACTGAGCTGATTTAATGCATGAATTCTTGATAAAATGCAGTTATATTATGGGCTGTTGGCATTAATTGTGCTAGTGATGGAGCGGTAGTGGAGCTTTCCCTTTCAAAAAAATCCACTCCTCGCTCCAGTCAAAAATCACACCACTCCACTCCTCATTCGACTCCCACTCCACTCCGCTCACATACTCTGATGCAAACTGTTTCAGCTAAGAAACATTACACAGACATTTTTTTTTTAATATGTAAGTTTTCTAGTTCTTCAAGATAAATATGTTTTAAGTAAGAAAGTAAGTCATTCAGGTTTGAAATGAGATTAGGTTGAGTAAATGATGTCAGAATTCTAATTTTTGGGTGACGTATCCCTTTAACATACTCACAAGACATTAAAATGACTATAAATGTGACTTGCAATGCCTTTTTATTATGCATGAGCTCATCTGTATATAATATTCAGATGTTTTGATATTGATACTACATCATACATTTTAACAATACTAGAAAAACCTACAAATAATACATTATATATGCTATAGATGATAGATGCTGAGTGTGTTGAAAACAAAGCCTCAAAAAATACAAAACAATATCTGTTGTCTGACATCATCGAATCATTGACAGAGCTTTTAAAATCACACCGTACAATATACAGTATAGGTGTGTCCTTTACCTTTGACTTATTACAGCAAAACACTGCTGAACTGCAGTGGTATTCTTCATCATTTTCTGAAGGCCACGGTCAGGGTTATCATTTCAGTCAGGGTCAGGGTTAAGTAGGACAGGCAGCCCATTTTTCTCCACAATGTTATGCAGTGCACATGCCACCATTGCACTTCCTCATGGGGCTGTACAGCTCTGTGCTATTTGTTCAGACCTCTCCAAACAGCTAAAGACCTATACTACAGTCTCCCACATTATACTATTTATCTTGCCAGGCCATCTCGCACATCACTCAGAGTCAAGTGCATGCCACAGATTGATTTTTATTCAAGTGAAAATGTTTTCTTTCTTGTCGGAATGTGATTTCTGCAATTCTGAACACGATTCCAAGAACATGGCCTTCAGGAATCAAAATCATCATGAGCCAAGAAATTCTTGTTATTATTAAAACAAGTTGCCTATATAGAATACCATTGCAAACAGTGCATCCGATCTTTCCTCTTTTTAGCTTGTATTTTAATGCTTTTCAAGTAGTTTCATAACATAAATGTAAAGCAATTATGGATTACTTCAGATCTGAGCATTTAACTCCATTTCAAGTTTTCATACTTGGTTTGATTACTTCGTCTGAGCTCAAATACACCTCTTCGGCCTACCAGTCTTTTTTCACTTTGTACTTTTGATCTATATTTCTTATTGCTAAATTCAGATGTAAATGACATATACACTTTCCTATACTTATTTTGTACATATGCAATGTTTAAATAGTAGGCCCCTCAGACTTTATCAGGTTAACAGTCCCAGAGCTGGACTTTACAATATACTCCACTCATTTTAAGGGTAGCCAATGTAAATTTGCCAGGACTGGGGGAAGTGAGCCTTATTCTGGCGAAGTATCTGCCTTTAAGCTTTCTAGGGAGCTTTTAGGCATCCCTCCAAGGATAACTTTGGCATGCATAAGGCAGAAAGACACATCATGAATACATTTTTCAGAATTGTTGAAACTGTCTTTCAAACCATTATTTGTCTCAGAAGAGAGAGAGGTGATTGCAAGATTGAAAGAGGGAAGATTGCAATGGAAGAGGGGTGATATACATACTAATAACAGGATTGTAGGGCTTTTCTTAAAAAAAAAAAAAAAGGTTGTATCAGAACTGCATTATATTAAATTGAATTCAGTTGTTTTAGGCATTGAACATACACTGTTCCAATTGGTAGATCTACAGTATAGAGAGATGCTTTGACTATCAGCTCTAGTAGGCATTGCAATAGAAAGTTGTGATTCTTTTGTAAGATGATGACTCTTAATTTTTATAAATAATATCTCTTTGGATTTGAGACTTCAGTCTTTGCAACTTTACAGATCTTCTTTATGCACCAAGAGCTTGTAACACTCCAAAGAGAAAGGAAAAATGAACCATGAGTCAGCAGCTGAGCTGCGGTGCGTTTCCCAAAAACAACTATGATCGCAAGTTCTGTCGTTACCAATAGAGTTCAATGGAACTTACCTCCCTAACGACGCTTTTGGGAAACGCAGCCCTGGACAGCATTTGAGACTTAATAAAGGGATTGTTCACCCAAAAATGAAAATTACCCCAAGATTTACTTACCCTCAAGCCATCCTAGGTGTATATGACTTTCTTCTTTCAGACGAATACAATCTGAGTTATGTTAAAAAATGTTCTGGCTCTTAAGCTTTATAAAGGCATTAAATGGGGGACAATATTTTGAAGCCCCAAAAAAGTGCATCCATTCATCCATCATAAAAGTACTCCACATGGCTCCGGGGGGTTAATAAATATGGAATCAATTCAATGCCACATATATTTGCAAAAGAAAATAATGTTTTGCAAAAGAAAATAAAAGTTTTGAGCTAAAAATGTGCTTTTTGCAAACAAAAATAAAGAATTGCAAAAGGAAAAGAAAGTATCGTGAGAAAAAAAGAGGTTTGCAAACAAAAAGAAAGAATCGCAAAATAGAAATAAAACAGAGCAAAAGCAATGATTTCACAAAACATATTTTCCATGGCCATATCTACTAAGTTACTTCATGTTTCTGCGCGTTTCACTTTGTGGCATTGTTTTGACACGGGGTGGAGTCTTTGGAGAGGGTGCTTGGGATGGTGGGACCGAATGTGTGGAGTTTTCACCAGGCTTAAAGATGCCTTTAAGATGCTGATGGATTTAAGCTTTATTACGGCTTTTAAATATAAGATGCTTTGGAGTACACAAGGTCAGTAGTTCTGTGAGACTTACAATAATTAGGCTTAAGATGGAAACTTCTGAACTCTTAAAATATTTGGTGGAAGATAAGTAAGGTGGAACAGCTTCAGTTTGGAGAAGGTTTAAAGAGCATACATTTTTGGAGACACGTGGCATCCAGGTACATCCTCTAACTAAGTGTGCCCTTGTATTTAATGTTATGCAGCTGGAAATCGTGGTTCAGCTGGCCAACTGCAGTATACTGGAGGTGTAAGCAATTTTCAGTAGCGTAATGACTTTCACCATCCTTCGTTTCCATTTGCTGCACAGCTAACTGTGAGTGAGGACTAGGGGTTTTAAATTCCAGTTTTGCTGCAGTGGTACCAATTCACTTTACAGGTGGTAAAGTTTACCTTTACCTTTACAATGGTAACGGTTTAGCTCATTAAAATTTTAAAACGTTGCTTCATAACCTGGAGTATCCAGACACTTAAGCCTAATTAATTTTCATGAGTCACGCCTTCATCATAGTTACATTTGTTAATTCACCAGATGTCTGGGCTTTCACCAAATCAGGGCGAATAATAATTGATTACATAATCAAGAATTCACCATAGTGTCCATGAATACTCTCAGGAAAAACAGAGAAACATGACAAGTAATAGTTGTTAATTAAGAAAGGAGTGTTTTTTTCCACAAGTGGTCAGATTTCACAGATACAGTTCACAAATTAAGTAACACAACCATTCAGACAAGCTCAAAACTTACTTTTCTAAAAATGCTGTCAAGGTCCTCAGCACAATGGACAACCAACCCTCTGAAAAATCCTTTCATATCACTCCACCATCACAGCCATGCATGCACAACTTTATAGTCGTGTGTTTGATATGTTTTCAACTTATTCTTTTCAATAAAGATTTAAAATGTAAAACCACAAACAAATGTCAGACTTCATCCATTCCCTAATGCTAGAATAATTTATGGGCTTTCATTGTATGTTTTGTATAGATGACACACATCAAATCTTGACAGTAATTGTGTGCTGGTTTGGAACGTTAGCTGCTCGGTTACAATAACAATCGCTCATGCAGACTTTGACTATGAACTATTAATCTCTGCAAACAATGTCAGTTGTGATTTCAAGAGCCCAAAACACTGGAGCTGACGAAAAAAGGCAGCAAGGGAGCAT
This sequence comes from Sinocyclocheilus anshuiensis, assembly GCF_001515605.1. Taxonomy (NCBI): domain Eukaryota; kingdom Metazoa; phylum Chordata; class Actinopteri; order Cypriniformes; family Cyprinidae; genus Sinocyclocheilus; species Sinocyclocheilus anshuiensis. Next base: position 1,543,514 of record NW_015548288.1, read on the forward strand.
CCATCACTCATAAGACACACGCTAGTTGCTCCAATCTGAAAGGAGAGAGAATCTTAGTGCTTGTTGGACAGAAGGAAGGAACCTTTATTTTTTTATTCGTACATTAAGAATGAAAGAAACTCAGAAAAAGGCTTGAAAGAACAACACAAAATATTGTTCTTTTCTCTAATAAAGGGCAGCTGTTTTGCCAGCGGAAGCTCTCAAATTAAAAGGATTGAATGTGTCTGCACGTCCAAATTTTCAGCAGGGAATGAAACAGAAACAATTCAAAACTTCATTAACAAATGTTTGTAAAAGTATTTTAAATGGAACTTTGTAGCCATATTCTTTCAGAGATGCATTCAACACAAAAAGTGCACTTCTGGTGTCTGTTGGCTCTGCAAGGCTTCACTTTGTGGTTGTGCACCTATCAATTATTTATTTATTAACAAATGTATACATTTATTTACTTATAAATTTTTTGTATATTTATTTACTTACAAATGTATTTACTTAGAAACATCACTTTTGTCAATATCTTCTTTTGTGTTCCACCGAAGAAGAAAAAAATGTAATGTGTTTGGAATAAAAATGAGGTAAATTATGACAGAATTTACATTTTTGGGTAAATTAACTTGTGCTGAGTTCAGAACCAGAGACACACAGAGACATGTTTTTGTTTGTTTGTCTTATGTCTTGTCAACCTGCCCCGTTTACAGTTATTTCAAAAGTAATTGTTTGAAAAGTTTTCCTTCTTTTCAAAGTATCTAAAACAAATGTATACTACAGAGTGACATATGAATGTCTTTAAAAAATAATAATACATAAATAAATAAAAATGTTTTCATGTACTGCACTTTGAGAAACGCTGACAGAAGGCAATGAATAGAAACATTATAAAAATCAATAGACAAATTAATTCTTCCTCAACACTTTTCAAAGACTTCCATCTCCCTGTTTTGCCTTTGGTATTTTATTACATTCTGTTTTGCTCATTGCCATGCATCTTATGCTTCTGAACACCTCCTCCCCTTGATTAACTATTCTTCACCTCCATTTCTGCAAAGTTTCTCGTTTGGTTCATTTGCTTGCACCATTTGTTGTTGTTTTTGGACCAAGGCAAGACTTGCCATAAAGCTTCTCATAAAATAATGTGTAGTCACAAAATATAATGTTTGTCTTTATTGATCCAGTTAGCAACCACCTAAGTAATAGTATCATGAAATACAAATAGTATATTTATAATGTTCTCTAAAAATCTAAAAAGTTAAACAAGTACAAATGTCAGTATAATCATATGTGTAAAATATTGAAGTCTGTCTGGTAAAACATGAGCCCAGTGATGTGTTTCCAAACATTATTCCTGGTCCTCATTCCATTATTTTGAATCTTTTGAAACTTTAAATGTATTCACAGAAGTTTCAAAAGATTCAGTGGTTTAAACTATGTATAGCAGTTTGTGAATAATAACTTATGGTACAATCACATTTACTATTGTTCAGTGATTTTATGTGAAATCTAATTTCAATAGGAATCCACATGATCATTAGTTTTGCATATTTCGCATCAGGCTCAGTTGGTCATGCAAATTCACTGCATTGGCCAACAGAAAGCTGCTTCATTTAAAAGTAATTTGTGTTTAAGCTGGGCTTCATACATCGCTACAAAACTGACAATAGACAATTTTGCCCACAAATTTTTTCTAATGTGAAATTTCTACAGCTAGGATAAGTTGTAACTTAAGAACATTATGCAAGACTGAACTAGACTAAAATAAGACAAGAATCTTGACTAAATCTTGTGAGAATCATCCTGGCAGCAGTACCAACCCCAGATCTGAGATCAGAATTACCTCCTCCACTGTATTTTCCCCCCTTTTCTTTTTAAGATCAAAACTGAACTAGCAGAAGAGCTGTTGAGAAATTTTGCGATTAAAGTCTCAGGACGAGTAATGGCTTGTTCTGTTGAGAGTCATTTGAGGTCAGCATTTTAGCTTTGTGTTTCAGGGCGCGTGACCTTCCATTCGAGTAAGACTGAAGGAGCAGTTGATCAAATCCTATAATTATCCTGTTCTCAGATGTGTTGGGGATTCAGTTGTCTTCATTCACACTGGAGTGGATGTGATGATCTGAACATGTCCAGACTGCATCTGCTCTTTAAATATCAAATAGCGCTTTTCGACATACTTAAATGCTGTTGCCCATTATGTGCCATTTAAACAAGATCGTTGTTGAGAATGACGACTCATAAGAGTCACTTCTGATGCTATGATGATCTGTGTAGAGGAGAACAATGTCTCCTAACAAATATTGATGTAAGAAAGAGTAAAGGTAATTAGTCAATTCAAAGAGGGGTTGGGATTAATGTAATTTTAAAAAGTAATAAAAACTTATCTGTGTGAATCTCTTTTTCCCCCCTAAATCTTTTTTTTCCCTGCAGCAATGGAAAAGAAGTGTGTTCCTCTACAGATTTCAAACGATGGGATTGTGGAATGAGACAAATGCCAGGAATTTAAAATATAGTTGTTATGCTTTCAAAAGGTCAGCTTGTTATGCGTTTGAGTTACAACCAGGGACGGCTGAGTTGAATGATGAAAAAAGGGCTGAGTTGGTGAAAGGCTGTCATGAGGATTCAAATGTTACGATTCATTATGGCAAAATATGTCCCTCCAAACTGATGATGTTTTGACTGTGTGAACTGTACATCCTCGTGCAACTATGATGCACTGCGTCAGTGAGCAAAATTTATGAGAAGGAAAAATGGAGTATAGGAAAATATAAGAATGAAGATTAATGGTGGACATAACAGTAAAAACACAAGTATGAAAATATATACAAAGCCATTTAAGATACCAGCAGAAGGTCATTTTCTCTCCCATAAGGTTTGAAGCTCGGTAACATATCCTGATTCAGCCTGTGGGGACACGTTCGGCTGTTATTTACGGTCGCTTTCCAGTGTGGCTCTATTCCCCTGTTCCCTTTGGCCTTTTGTGAACGCCAGACATGGAGAACGGAAACACCGGGAAGTTTCAGAGCAGAGCTCAAGGGAGCATCGCAGATAATTACAAATCTCGCACTGATGTCCTGCACTGACAGACAGACAAGAATGGCAGAATCACAGAGGCAGAAACCATTGAGCTGAAAGACCAATGTGAGTAGTTGGAATGATGTAGAACAGAATCAGCCTGACATGAGCTTATTTCAACCTGTTCTGATTTTCCTGCTGATCACATTTAATTTTTAAAGAACTGTTTTTCTTTTCTAACGGAGCTACTTGAGACAGAAAACGAGGTTGTTTCAGGTCAAACTCACATCTTTATTCAAAGAACAACTCATGGATTGATGCATTTCTGATCCAATTCTAATATAAAAGCTTAAGGACTCTGAAAATGTACATACAAATGTCATAATTTACTCACCCTCTTGTTGTTCCAAACTTGTTTCCTGAACAATGAACAATGTATCATTTTTTTTCCCCATACAATGAAAGCTAATGGGGCCCAATGCCATATTTGGACCCAAAAAAATTATAACAAATGATATGACTTATAATTTGTTCTCGAGATAGCAAAGCTGAATCATCAGCAGCCATTACTTCAGACTTCAGTGTCTTGTGATCCTTCAGAAATATGTTGATTTGCTCAAAAAAACATTATTATTATCAATCTCATTATTATCAATGTTAAAAACCATGCTACATTTTACAGGATTCTTTAAAGGGGTCATATGATGCGATTTCAATTTTTCCTTTCTCTTTGGAGTGTTACAAGCTCTTGGTGCATAAAGAAGATCTGTAAAGTTGCAAAGACTAAAGTCTCAAATCCAAAGAGATATTCTTTATAAAAATTAAGAGTCAACCACGCCTACCTAAAACGGCTCATTCTAACACGCCCCCACATGTCTACGTCACGATGTGGGAAGATTTGCATAACGCTGCCCAAATATTCACGTAAAGAAAGAAGGCGTAACTTTTATTCTTGCTGTAGTATTGTTGCTGCCGCCACCATGTCGTGAAGGCGCTGTGTTTCGTTGTGAAAGCGAAACTACTTTGGTTGGCCTTCCAAAAGAGGACGATATCGCTTCGTCATGCCTGGAGCTGATCTGATCTGAGGAAATACATCAACTTCGCGCTGTGGATCGCCGGATCGGTTTTCACCGTGGACAAAGCGGAGTCCAGCCCAGGGTCGTCACATGTGGTTTCCGCAAGCCCGCCGAACGCTCCTTCGTCGAATCCGCCGGCCGCGCTGTTCTCAAGCCCACCCGCTGCCGCTCACTCAAGCCGGCCTCCGCTCACTCTAGCCCCCGGCCTCCGCTCCGGCCGGACAGAGCATGGTAAGGGGTGTAACATTTCCGTTAAACGCTTGAGGTATTCGGCCAACCACAACGCACTGGATAGCTGGCCAATCAGAGCACACCTCACTTTTCAGAATGATGAGTTTTGTAAAAATCGACTCCTTAGTCTACTATTTGATGTTCAATGGACCTATTGGTCTATTCTGTTATTTGTAAAAATAATCAGTGGGATTAATAACAGTTCAACTATTTTCACATCATCATCATCATTAGAATGTACATTATCATCACTACATCATCAGCATCACTGATCGCATGTGATTCGCTATTGCTACTAATTAATCCATCAGTGAATGTCATCTTTTATGTGCCAAGCTCTCCTGCCTGTGTGTGTGTGTGTGATGAGAGCGAGAGAGATGCTGAATTGCAGAGAAGGGGAGAGCATGTGATGTGAGAGCGAATCAATAAAAGGATTCCTTCATTCACTCTTCACTTTGCTGCTTCTCTCTTTACTGCTGCAGATATAGCTTCATTCCCAACCAATCTTGGGAAACAGTGGGGGAAAATGACTGCTCGTCTTTCTCTGCTTCACTCTCCTCAGTTCCACAATATATTGTTGTCATCAAGGTTTACAATACAAAGCTCATCCTCCCCTCTCCTCACCCCTTTTTGCCTCTTTCTCTCTCAGTTTCTCCCTCACACTATCATTATATATTAATAGGACTGCTTACTTTGTCCACCTGGACCTTTTATTGATTTTTGGACCACACCGTTTGAAGGCGAGTGTGGCACAGTCTCGATTAATTACATGTTCAGTTTCTTTACATTTATCTCTTTGTTTGTGTGTATGACTTATTTTGTGTCTGATAGTACAAAACACATACCATCATTTGAAGCTTTAGTTAACTGTCTCTTTCTAAATTGCTATTTTTTTCCCTCACACTTTACAGAGAGAGTATTGGAGAATCTGCTTTGCCAGCATTGTATCATCCGCCTGAATGCATCAGAAGGCCCATCACACCAGCTATCAAGGAAAGGAGATGTGGTGTTGCCAGTCAGTGTATGTGGGGATGATTAGTAGGCCATTACTGATAGCAGCCGATGGGCAAATTTAGCCAGGATGCCAGGGTTACTTCCACCTATTTGAGAAACACCTTGTGATATTGTTTAATTACCACAGTGAGTCAAGTACTGTTTCACTGACTTCTTTTTATTCTTAAGTTTCTGCAGACATTTATGGGTCAGTGACATGATGCTCACGTTTCTTTGGAAGTGACAGATCTTTACAGCTCTTCTTTGATGGCATGGTTTTACTTTCTGAATTAAAATTAATGTAGATATTTTTGGGGTGGCATAAGCCTTTTAACTGACTCATTAAAAATAAAAAAGTAGAAAAAAAGAACATAGTTTGGCTTAATTTAAACAAAACTGCTTCACTGTTTGTAAATATTTGGAAAACTCTGACAAAGCATGAGTAGTTGAGAGTAGCAGAGTAGATTCTCTGAAATGTTTAGTACATTATAAAACATCAAATACTATTTATGAATTATGTTTATGAAATAATTATTGATATTTATAAACAAAATGTGTATTTCACGAATTCACACGTACATGCAATCACTGGGATAGGAACCAGAGAAGAGTAAGGTAATTGGTTGGTGGAGGGATGCTGAGAAGCTGTCACGGGACAGAGGTGAGAGACGGCTATATATACCAGCCTCCTCTTGTGCTGATTGGTTGGAAATAATAATTTACTAGAAAATGGTATGAAAGTTTCAAAACCATATGAAACCAACATGAATACAAAGATTGCATTTCTAAGAACTTGGCACATGTGTTTTAAACTAGATTTCTAAACAAACGAACAAACAAAAAATGTAGACACTCTTATTGGTCACAGTCCCTTATGCTTCCCTTTCTTTCTTTTTCTTTTATTTTTTTGGATTTCAAAATCAGTTGTCCCTCTTTTTCTCCCCCAAATGTTTTACAAAGTTTGACTCTGGCATTTGAGGGAGAACATGCAGGCCACTGCCTCTTCACAGATCTCTGCTTCTGTCCTCATGCTTCACCATCCGTGAAAACACACACTTCTGCAAGCACACAAAGATATAGCATATTTTTTATGTTAAAAACAGAACATACTGTATACAGAGCCAAGAAAACTCAGACAAACATGCAAAGAATAAGATGTAAATACAGCTGGTGTCCACATTTATCATAGGAAGGTGTACCCGCCCCTTTTCAGTTGAAGTCTTTCCAGCATTGCTAGCCGAAGGCTTCTGGCTGAGATGCAGGTCTTACTGGACGCTCCAACTACACACACACACACACACACACACACACACACACCTACACCTGCATCCAAAAGCTCCTCTCTGTCCACTATCAAGTAGTCTCAGCATGGGCTAGCTGTTTCCTGAGGCCCTTTAGAGGGTTTAGACGCCACACCTCTTCTCTCCGGTTACATCAAAGTTTGCACACTCTCTCCATACTGATATGCAACTTGCTATGTGTACATCTCTATGAGATAAGTAAAAGTTACATTGTATTAAAAACTGTTCAGTATAGATTTTAATGAACTCATAATACATGAGTCTTTGATGGCAATGAAAGTGTGTCTGTAGTGGATTTTGAGTAACTTTCCCAAAATGGTACACTAATACCTGCAATGTTTAATTATTATTATTATTATATATTTTTTATTTAGCTAAATATGCAAAGTGCATGCTGCAGTCAGCTCATGCTCTGTAAAACAGTTTCTGATTGGCTGTCAATTTTTTTTATCGTTCAGCTGGAAAGAATTGTTCTGAAAGTGATTCCGATATAGGTCCTCTGTCATTATCATTATAGTTGGTGTGGACCTCACCATTCTCATAGAATTAGAACGATAATTAAACTTTGTAGTTATAGTTATCATCCTTGGTGTGAACAGAACTTAAAATAGTCTCATAAAATTTATTACCAATGGTGATCCAGGCAGCATCTATCCGAGACCATCAACCAATAGATATTCAGGTACAGATGCAGCGCTCACCCCTGAATTTTTGTTATATTGTGTTGATTACTGGCCTTCAATAAAGTTGTAAATAGTTTAAATGCTAAAACTGTATGTTGTTGTGATGATAAAGGTTGTTCTCTTATAAAACCTTATGTTGTTGATGTCCCATAAAATTATTTTGGGGATGGAGGCACCACATTCAGGGACGTATTAGGTTATGTGGGGCCTCAGATGAAATCCCTGGTCCCTCCTGGCTCATGACCTGTCTCCCCTCTAGTGAAGGCCCTGACCACAATATGTTTCCATATGGGGCACTTGCGCCTAATCGTCTTGTTATTGCATTGGGTGCAACTGACCCTTTTATCACGTGGATTGCTTCTGTGCGTTTTCAGTAATTGTGGGGAAAATGTAATTGTTGCTAAACTAACTGACACTGAGATGTTCGCCTGATTAATCTCTGCGCTGTCAAATGTAATCACCGGTAACTGGCAAGGGTAGAATATCTAATGGATAACGTGACAAAAACATCTGTGCGCCAATTGTAACGGTTTCGGTTGGCTTAAACTACGCGCTTCAAATATAATTTTGATGAGGCTTATACAATTAAATGAACTACTCGTTAAAAAATAACTTCAGTTATTGTATTGAGTCCTCGAATTCAATTAGTCTTCCATCGCTCACCCAATCTTTCGTGACGGATCCTTACATTGCATGTTGAGCTTCTCAGAGCGAAGTGGGAGTTTCTTAAACTAGACGAGGGGTGTGGAAAAGCCGTATCAGTGCCGACGGTGTCTGGGAGCGAAATTGAGCGCGCACCGGGAGCAGGTAGCTTGGCTCACGAGTAACTGTATCAAAACGAGACATCCGTCGCCCTCTGTCCGGTAAACTAGGACACCCTGTGAAACGAACCCTTCTTCAAATCACAGCCAACTAGTTCCAGTTCGAGCCACCCGCACGCGCCGCGAACATCTTTACCGCCACACTCTGTCCATATCCCGCTAACGGCTCAGGAATACAAAGTTGCATCACTTTTAAACGACTCTTCGGGACTGAACGCCTGCTATTCGTTTTTGACAGAAACAGCAGAAATTTTGTTGTGTGTGTGTTTTGAGTGGCGTTGACTTGGATATACACGCGCGCGTCGACTTGATTCGCGCCGTTTTTTCAGTCGTTTTTTTCCTGATACTTAGTGTGGAATATCTGAGGACTTTATTCAACGCTCCAGGAGGAAAGAAAAATACTTTGAATAACTACTTATGGAAATTTAAGGAGTTGTATTTATTTATTATTATTTTCCTTATCAAGTACGTATGATATTACGATGTGTGTGGTGCGAGAGTCTTCGCCGCCCCTTTTAGACCAGAATTAGTGTGGTCCTGGAGTGTCTTCTCGAGCGCACTCTCACTGTCCTTTTCTTCTTTCCCCCCAAAGGTTATCTGTCTATTTCCATGGAATAACTGGTCAAGAAAACGACTGAACGACAAGGTGTCTTGTTTTTTCCCCCCTACCGCCTGTAACTGACAGGCGGTTTAAGGTTGGTTCTTCTCCGGAGAATGCTCAATGATCGATGGGGAATCATGAACAGCTCAACGGAACTCGAAGACGGACAGCGGGGCAAGAATCAGGTGCGTCCCCCACTCGCGTACACTTCGTAAAATATCCTGGATGTAGTTTTAGGATGAAACACAATAGCTACTCATGTGTGTGTTTGGGGGGTACAGAGAGAGCAGCGAATAGCCCAACGAGTTGAGTGCGGCTTGTTCCTGTCACTCCGCATAAGCGCGCCCGTAGATCATGCGCGCAACAGAAAGTGGCTATTTTGTTTCGCATTTATGCGGTAGCCGAAGAAAAGGGCGCCAGTCATGCCAAATGCAGCTGGTCTGTGGATTTGGAACTAAGTGCTGTGGTGGTATAGTTAATTAATTTAATGAATGAATGAATGGTTTGGGAATGACCATACTACACTATATATATATATATATATATATATACATACATACAGGTAAAGCGTGGATAAGCCTCAGAGGCTTTCCAAATCACATTCAAGGATAGAGAGAATGACGCAAACGCATGTACGTGTTAGGTAAAAGTGTGTAAAACTGGTTTATAGTGAATGCATGTTTTAATGGGAAGTAGTGAGGTATAATCTGGCTTCAGGTTTGTCTATATATTTGTCAATGACATGAGTAAATAACCCTTAAAACAGCCACACACATTCAAATACAGTGAAAAACAAAACATCAAAAGCAATGTCAAAACCAACACATAGCTCGATAAATACTCAAGGCTTGAGTACACACCCACACCATTACACAATCAGCTACACAGACTGTAGGGGGAGAGAGAGTAGATAGTGTTGTAAGTATTCAACTTATATTTTTTTCCTAATTTTTGTCTCCATTCATCTCCATGTTTATTCATACTTTGTGTATATATGTTATTTTGAAGATTAGACCAAGAGGGTTGAAGGTTATTCTGTCTCTGTATTTCGATTAAATAGAGTAGAGAGGAAAAAAAATAACCAAGTGATGTTTTTCTACATTGACTGAAGGTTTCTGATCTGATCTTTTCTGAGGTCTTTGGATTCAAGTAGCAGTTTTAGTTTGCTACTATGTAATGGTGCCTTCATTAGCAGCATATATCAGGAAATGGCTCTAGGTCAGTTCATGCCATTCTGATTCATGGCAGTTGTTTTTTTATCCTGTAGGTTGGTTAGGCTTAGATGTTGTGCAGAAGTAACAGAATACAAATTTACATCAGTTTCAGTGGCAACAAAATGGGGATCTATTTTTAAGCTTTTGACATTTGAATTAGGCAAATAGTTTTTAATCAATAAAGAAGTTCCCAGGATTTTCTCAGCACACACACAACTGCAGTGGTCGAGTGGAATTTATTGAGTCAATTTTTGCTGACAACAGTCCACACAGGGCTTCATACATGCATTTTAAACTATTGACTGTTCCTCTGGAAATCCTACATGTTTCCATTGCACATTCACGCTGTCCTAAATTGGCGAACTTGATTTTTTTTCCAGTGTAGGAATTTTGAAAGAAAATAAAAGAAAAGTAAAAATCTCTAAACAGTCTAATGAAACACACACTTACAGTATATACACATGCCTGTATATTTAAAATGTCAGGACCATGGACAGCAACAACCACACGCCATGCGTCACATTCAGAACCATGGACAGAACCTGTTGAGTCTGTATTTGGAGGATAGAATCCTCCTGGTCTATCTAATTTATGAACTAGGCCTAACATTTTGTGTTTAAAACCAACATAACCACAAGAAAACTACTGCTAATGAAAAAATAAATAAATAAATAAAATAAAATAATAATAATAATAATATATACCGTATTGACCCGAATATAAGATGATTTTTTTTTCTTGGAAATACATCTGAAAAAACGCGGTCGTCTTATATTCAGGGTCTTTACTTTGACATGTCAATAATACACCCACAACAATAGGTGGCGCCAAATACGCATAAAACGAGTGTGCCATGAAATACGTAATGTAATGCGTGTTGTAAAGATCGCGAGTAAAAACAAAAGAAAAAGAAAACCTTACAGCTGCATGAGTCGTGACTGTCACGTTAGCCTGATGGGACCAAACTCTCTTTGTG
>NW_015548288.1:1554625-1561505 GCF_001515605.1 Sinocyclocheilus anshuiensis
TGTTGGTACATTTTACCAGTTTTTACCATACTTTCAAAACAAAAATTTAAATAGGAAAAATATGCAATATGAAAATAATTGAAGACAAAATGTGTTTTACTGAGAAAAAACAAGATTTGATTTTAAAAAAGCCTTTTTCCAAAAGGTCCATCTGGAAAAAGGGGGGTCGTCTTATAATCAGGGTCGTCTTATATTCGGGCCAATACGGTATATATATATATATATAAATATATATATATGCAGTTACACTTCTGTTTTATGGGCTTATAGGTACTACATTGTATGGCCAAGTGACAATTTACCCTGGTCTCCCCATTTAGGAGAAAGTGTGAATTGAAATATTTAATTGGTTACATCCCAGGATAATCCTATTCCTAATGAGATTGTTAGACCGATAGATTGCTTGGTGTCTGTTGTGGATCTCCTAACTGAAACACCTTACTAAAAAATAATGATCCTGAAATGAACTATAGCAAGAGTTTTTAAACCATTCCTGCACTGCACATTTTGGATGTCTCTCTTAATTAAAATGAGCAGTGCTGGGGAGGCTCCAGGATCCTTAACTAATGATCAGCAAATGTGCAATACAACTGCACCATGCAGACTAGACAGACCAATAATAAACCTCAAATGAACAATGTGGTCACCCTAAACAGCATGCACAGATTTACAAACATTATAGGACGTACGGTACAACTGTAATGAAGAGGGCATTTTACTAAAGTAAGCTAAAAATACAGATATAAAATGAAGAGCAGTGACGACTCACACCACCCATTCACGGATTGAGCTATGAATGACTAATGCTTTCTCCCTGTATGGGAAGAAGGGAGGAGACGGAGACATCAAGAGAAAAGTTGAGAAGGAAGTCAGGTTGGATGGGAAGGGAGTTCTGGGGATTCCTGTTAGCTTTAGGATATGCTGTATGGCAAACACACACACATACATTTGATTGTGTTTTGTTTTACATTAAATTAGCATTCTACAGCATGGGTCGCTGTTGAAACAAATTCCATGTTAATGCTTGAAATGAAACAGTAACATCTCTTGAATTTGCTTAACATCTTTTATCTGTGTATGTGTGTGTGTTGCGGAATATTTTCTCTGTATGTGTCCTTGTGAATATTTTTGTTTTTTTCTTCCTTTGCCTTTCTCATTTTCTTATTCTCCTCTTGTCTATCGTTACTCCTCTGCTTTCTTTCTCCCTCTCTTTCACTATCTGTCTCTTACCCTGCCTCACCCTGTCAGTCAGTCTCTTACTTCTTTTCTCTCCATCAGGTCAAACACTGACATTTTCGTCAATAGAGGCCTAGGGGGGCATGATCATTTTCTTTCTTTTATATTTCCTGTCCTGCCTTTCCCTTGAACCCCTTCTCACTTTCTCATCTATCCTTCCCCATGTTGTTGCGTGCTCGCGCATACTGTATATATACACAGGGGATCATGAGCTACGCACACATCACCCAAGATCACTTCAGTGAAGAATAGAGATTTGCCTTGGCCATGTTGTGCAGAGTATTGTGCCTTTGCACCCTGATGGAACTCAGTGAGTGCTGCGTTAGTACCTGTATTCTCTTCTCTTTCCCATCCACTTCCTGCTATGCATTTCAGCGCCACATCTGACAATAGCCTCAAGCCATTAGCCATTGTTCTCTCACTTAAAAAATTATAAAATGGTGCTCTACGCCGTGCTTATAGTAATCATAAACATCTGTAGTGAAATTTTCATAAATTTAGGCTGAGTCATAAATCGCTGTTATGGGTGAAGCGTGTAGAAGTGCACTTGTTACGCAGATGAGAAACTACTAAGTGGCTTGTTTTTTTTTGTTTTTTTTGCTGTTTTGGGGGAAGGGGTTTGCACTAATTGTGTGGATTTCAACATGACCCACTGCATTTAGGACTACCTTTTCTATTGTAGATCAAGTAGGATTTTGAAGAATGTCAGCATAAATTCTTCATCATTTTGTGATGACTTTGCTTTGACTTGGTACAACACAAACCGTGCAAACATTAGAACATAGAAAAATACTAGAGCTATACTTAAAGCATCTTCAAACTGTTCTGATGGGACTGTTGTGTCCAAATTTAATTGGCAATCAGTCAGTAAAGGCGTGTTTCCTCAATAATAATCAAAAAAGAAACTTGGGCCAAATTGAATACTGTAATCAGGCATCACAGCTGCAAAAGTGGCATGTTTAACTGCCTTTCTTCATTGTGTAATAAAAAAATATGCTGATACCTTTCCAAACTTTTAGAGGGCACTGTACAGTGTAAAAGTCTTTGCTTTCCGGCATGTACACATCCAATTTTTCTGTTTTAAGACGGACCTTACTTGGATTTGAAATATGTACTTTGATATATTTGCTTCTGTTTTTCACAACCCAGTCTCATGACGAAAACATACCTTGGGGAACTTTTTTGCAAGACGCGAAATGCGTACCAATAAGTAGATATCACTGCAGTTTCCAACAGAAATGAATACTAGAGGCAGTAAAACAGCAAGCACTTTTAATCATTTTCGTACACAGTTTTGGAATTTGCGTCACTTAACCAGTTCCATATGTTTCGCTTTCCATGCGTAACAAGCTTTCTCGGTAGCTGAGCTGGCACGGAATTGGACTTAGGATGCAGAATCCTTTGGTACGAATCCCGCTCAAAGATGAGAGATCAAAAAACAAGCTAAAATGGCATGGTTGTGTTTTTATGTCACATTCGCTTTTGTTCATACTATCGGGTAGGTTTAGGTGTAGTGCAGATGGTACGTTATTTTAAAACGTCATGGAGCATTACAGACATAGCACCACTCAACAGACATTTCAAGTCAGAACTGCGGTGACACGTACAAAACCAACATCATATAAAACCAACATAGGCTCAGTCGAAATATGTGCCTCTAAATACATTTCTGCAAAACTGAAAAAACTTACCTATACATACGAATCGCTGCAGTTTCCAGTTGAAATAAACACTAGAGGCAGTAAAATTACAACAACTTTTATTCCTTTTCACACAAAGTATGATTTACAGGTCCACAGTTTCGATTAAAAAAGCCTATTTTTCGCACAATTACTTGAGGAATATTATGTTATATATTCAAAACAATTTTAACATGCTGCGAGATTTCAAAACTGATACTTTTGAATGTTAGCATCACATATCCAGCTTCATATGTGTGGGTTTTCATTTTCAGTAGGTTTGTTCGGTAGCTCACGCAGTATGGAATTGCACTTGAGTGGTGAAGAGCTCTGGTACGAAACCTGTGAAACTATGCTTCGACAAAACAGTTGCATATAAGAAAGTTCAAATGGCACAGTTGCATCAACAAATGTATTTTTATATCAGTTTTGCATTTGTTAACACTATCGGGTAGGCTTAAGGTTGGGTTTGGTGTAGGGGATATTTCCAACATGATAGATCATTAACTTTTAGCGAGACTCCCCGGATATTTGAATTATAAACCGCCGCAATACGTACCTGAAGCAACGTAATAAAAACACAGCAATACGTGCCTATATCAGCGTAAAAAAACATGCCAGGGTCACGTATTGAACCCGTGTTTTAGCGCCACTCACTGGACATTTCCCTTTGAAACTGCCGTGAAACGTGCAGTAAGATATGTAATAACGGTGGTGCAGAAATGTATTTAGAGGCACGTATTTCGAATGGGCCTGGGTTGTATAAAACGTACCATATGTACGTTTATCTGTTCCGAAAAAACAACAACAACAAAAAAAAACCTGAACACTCTTTTAGCACCGAATAAGTCACGTAATGTACATGGCGCTACGTATTTCGTGTCTTGCAAAAAAGTCCCCCCAGGTACGTTTTTGTCATGAGGTCAGGTTGGTTTTTCCACTGGTTATATATTAAACTCATCAAAGAGGGCTGTTCTTGCTAATGCATGGAGAATCCTCATCAATGCTCCACTGATGTTTTTTGCCTTCATAGACTGTTTCAACTAAACATATAAAAACACACATACACACTCACCCAGAGTACACTTTGATTGGTTCTTCTGAACAGTAATGATAGGAAACTAATTAATACAGCACAGTGTCTGAATCATTCATGAGCAACAAAAGTGCTAATCTGCTTAGAAAGAGTGAGAGGAAGTAGGGATGCACTGAATGTTCGGCAACCAAAATTATTCGGCCGAAAATGGCAAAAAAAGTTATTTCGGTGGCCTTAAACAATTAGTAAATAAACTGCATAACGTTATGTCTTCTAGTACACACACGAATTGCATGTATTCTGACAGCGCTGCACAAACTCGCGACACTATCTGCTTGTTTACCAGGGTTCAAAGTCCAAAGCGCAAGGAAAATCTGCTCTGAAACAGTGTTACTCGTAAGTTACTCAGTCACATTTTTATGAATTTTTACAAGGCATGTGACAATGCGATACGTGCAACCTATTCGTGATTAGACTCATTTATAAATCTGCTGTTGTCAACAAAAAGAAGCACTGAGGTCTTCCTGCGCGTTTCTGCCTAAATAAAAGTTGAGAAAAATCAAGAACTCCATCAACATTCATAAATGTTAGTACTGTAATTTTACTGTTCTGTAAAATAAAATAAAAAAGCAAGACAATAATAATGATAATAATAATTACAACAGCTCTGTTAATACATTTATTATAACATTCACACATAGTGTTCAAATTGGGATCTGTAATATTTTCTAATGTTTTAAAAGAAGTCTCTTCTGCTCAGCAAAGCTGCTTTTATTTGTACAGTAAAAAATACATGCCTGATTCAAGAAGGGGGTCTGATGGGCAAAAAAGATTATTTTACTAACTTTTTTAAGTTAAATTGTGCTTTGTTGGTATAATGTCTGAAAAGAATGTAAAAAAATGTTCAGTGTTAAATATTTTTAAATTGTTGTTTTGTAATTGCTTTTTTCTTTGAAAACAAGCAAATTTTGGCTATTTAATTTATGCAATAGTGAAAAAAAAAAATAGCATTAGCATTAACCGTGTTCGGTATTCGGCCTTCGGCCTTCGGCCCAGTGTTTCATTTTGTTCGGTTTCGGCTTTGGCCAATAATTTTCATTTCAGTGCATCCCTAAGAGGAAGAGAAAGCAAAAAAAAAAAAAAAAAAAGGATTCGGGGTGGAGGATGTACAGCCACTGTTGTGCTGGTGTGGTATAGTGTTTAAAGTTCAGAGCTGGTAACCAAAGCCATAAGCTAGCAGCATTGTCATTTAACAACAGGTTGATTCCGGTGGTCTTTCCTAATAATTTTACTGTGAGTCACTTTTGTATTTCTGATAAATAACATACACACTTTTTACACTTATAAATGGCTAAAATACTATCAAAATACAATCTATTAGGCTTTTCTTGAAATTTTAACCAAACATAATCTTGTGTCATCTTGTTAATGGTAACTTGTTTTCTCCGAATCCTGGGTAGTAAGGATGCCACACTGTATATTGGTAAACCTTTTTATATGTGTATTTATTAGTTTAGTAACACTGAAAACAGCACACAGCCAGTTTTAATAAATGTTTCTATGAATTTGTCACCACAGAAGTCAGCTTTGCATGATTTAAGCCACCTGAAATATAAAAAACAAATAATATAGTCTCTGGTTAACTTGTTCTCTGTCACCATTTGACATTTTAATTTTTCTTGTAGATGCTAAAACTAAATGGTGACGCACATGACAGTTTCTCTGACTGCACTTAATGCATGAATATTTAATGATTGGTTGATTGTTGCTAAACAGCTCGTTATCACATTTTAGCTTCACAATTCAGTGTTTTCTGCTATGGATCACAGTTGCATAACCCAGAGTTAAAATCTGTGCCATTCTTCTTTCAGAATCACAGATGAAGCTTTGTGCTGTGCTCAGAGTTACCTATCACAGTATGAAAATTAGGGCTGCATGATAAATCTCATGTGATTGTCATGCGCATCTCGTCAGTAAAGCCGGTTCTGTGATTAGTAGTAAATCTCCATCACGTGCGTTCAGATGGACCAGCATTTAATACACAGAGCCGTAGTTCGCTGACTATGTATTGGCATTTTCCAATCATCTCGTCATCAGAGTCGTCATGCCCATTCATGCCCCCTCAGATTTCTGAGCCAAGTGGATTTTATCCTGTCACGGCCATGGAGGCCGCTCATGAACTCACTGTCTGTCCTGCCACGGCCAAGGAGGCCATTCATGAGCTCACTGTCTGTCCTGCCATGGCCACGGAGGCCGTTCACGAACTTACTGTCTGTCCTATCACAGCCATGGAGGCCGTTCATGAACTCATTGTCTGTCCTTTCACGACCAAGGAGGCCATTCAAGAACTCTCTGCTTGCTCTGTCACAGTCAAGTGGGTCTGTCCATGTCTCTGCTCCGCCATGGCTTCCTGCTCTGCCGTCATCACCCGGCCGCCCCGATCTGCCTGCACCGCCATGGCTCCCCGATCTGCCTGCTCCGCCATGGCTGCCCGATCTGCCTGCTCCGCCATGGCTCCCCACTCTGCCTATTCCTCTTCACGGGCCTGGCCCTCCGTCCCTCCCCCAGTTCCGCCTCCACTCCACCACCCTCCTGGACTTTTTTGGATTTTGTTTGGGCGTCTGGAGCCACCCTTAGAGGGGGGGAAATGTAATGTGGGGTTTGGGTTTTGGGTTTTGTTTCATGTTCATGTTTTCCATGTCTTTTATTTTGTATTGTTTCACCCTGTTAGTGTCATGCTTCCCCTGCCCTCATGTATCTCTGCCTTGTGTGTGTGTCATGTTCTGGTTGGTCGTCTTAGTCATGTGTCTTGTTCACCATTGGTTTGTTCATGTCATGTGACCCTCTTGTTTGCTATAAGTAACCACCATGTTCCCATAGTCTTCGTCGTGTATTGATGTTGTAACTCTGCTGTTGGTGAGTCCTGTCC
>NW_015548288.1:1562588-1562813 GCF_001515605.1 Sinocyclocheilus anshuiensis
ATCCTGTCACGGCCATGGAGGCCGCTCATGAACTCACTGTCTGTCCTGCCACGGCCAAGGAGGCCATTCATGAGCTCACTGTCTGTCCTGCCATGGCCACGGAGGCCGTTCACGAACTTACTGTCTGTCCTATCACAGCCATGGAGGCCGTTCATGAACTCATTGTCTGTCCTTTCACGACCAAGGAGGCCATTCAAGAACTCTCTGCTTGCTCTGTCACAGTCA
>NW_015548288.1:1562833-1572604 GCF_001515605.1 Sinocyclocheilus anshuiensis
AGTCTAGTCTGTTCATGCCTCGTCAAGTCTGTTCATGCCTAGTCAAGTCTGTTCATGCCTCGTCAAGTCAAGTCTGTGTCTCTAGTCTTCGTCTGTTTGGATTATGTTTGGATGTTTGGATTTCACCTTGTTTTGAATAAACTGCACTTGGGTTCTTCACTATGCTCGCCTTCAGTGGACTAATTCGTTACAATAGCATTCAGTTGGCACGTTTGTTTGAAGGACATTGGCCAGAATGTGGAATAGTGTTTTTTGTCAATAACATAAAAAATTTTTTTTTAATTTGATTAATCGAAAAAAAAAAAAAAAAAAAAAAAAAAAAAAAAAAAAAAACAAAAACAAAAAACATCGATAATTCTTGTTACCAATTTCAATATCACAAAAAAAAAATACTAGCTGAAGTAAAACAAAGCTTACTGAACAAGTAAACAGTCACAAATTATAATAGCACAAAGATACATACGAAATCAACCTACTTGAAAAACTTAAAAAAAAATGAATAAGAAATATTATATGTATAAAGTAAATGTACAAGTAGACTGAATAGTCTTCACTGTATAAATTCAATATACATTAATTCTTACTTATTTTACAAAAGTGATTCAGTCAAGGACAGTAAGTGATTTTCTTTCTGATGTTTGATTTACATTGACACAAATGGAAACAGCAGCTATATTAGGCTGCTTTAGCGGAATAGTTCACCCAAAAATGAAAATTCTGTTGTTGTTCTAAACCTGTATGAATTTCTTTGTTCTCCTCAACAAAACAGAAGATATTTTGAAGAATGTTCATAACCAGAAAGTTTCCAAAAGTGTTTTTTTTTTTTTTTTTTTGGTTACCAGTATTGTTCCAAATATATTGTTTTGCATTCAACAGCAGAGGGAAACTCATACAGGTTTAGAACAACTTGTGGTTGAGTAAATGATGACAGTATTTTCATTTTTGGGTGAAGATCATATAATGCCAGGATCTCATATAGCCTACTACTACACATGCTTTATCTTTCACTATTAACGCTCATGTAAGACACAACTGACTGTGTTGACGAGGATTCTCGCGAAGACTGACACTTTGACACATAACTATGTGTATTTGAACGTTTAAGCACAAGGAGCGAAAAATAACTCCAGTTTAGTCAGGCGCTGTACGAGCAGGTGCGCGCCGCGCGTATCAGGCTGAAACTGTCTTAACGCACGCATTTACCAACAAGAATTCTGCCCCGCTGCTTAAAGTCCATGAATAGTTTAAAACCATTTGTTTTTAAACCACAATGCTTAAAGCACGTTTAAGCTTACATCATGATGCGCAAAACGATTGACATTTTTTCTACCGGGTTATTTCCCAACCCTTAAGCGAATATATATATAGATATATATAGATATATAGATAGATAGATAGATAGATATAGATATATATAGATATATATATAGATAGAGTTTGTTCAAACACAAAAAGCCAAATACATCCATCAAGTTAATAATAAATCTAACCTAAAATCTGTGTGGACGATGGCACTGTTTTATCTGCTCCATGTGCCTGGTCCACTTGCTGTTTCACAACATCTACTCCATCATCTTTAGTAAAAATAACCTGATAGCTGGGGATTTTACTGGCTATGTTTTATCTGCTGTTTGTCTTTTACATTTTTCTTTTTATTTTGAGCCCCTCTCTCACATTTTGTTTTTTTTAGAATAGCTGACTTTTTTACTTATCTAAGATTGTTCTTTGCGTGACCATTTCCAGATTATGCCAGAACGAAGTGAAGAGTGGAGGTGAATGCAGACATCAGGCGCAGCGATCACCTGATAGAAACGCGTACAGTTCGTTCAAAAGTCAAATACAGAATAAATGCATTTGATTGGTAAACCAAATTCAAACGTGACATTTCAATATCTAATGGTAATACATGGAATTTACGGCAAAGCTCCACTAAATAATAGCGCTAATAAGTGGGGGCGTAGTGGGGCTTTGGCGATTGGCGCTGCAGTCAATCTACTCCACAGCCAATCACGGGCCCCCTTGTTGCTCGGGCCATGGGGCTTCAGCCCCACCTAGCCCTATTGTTAATCCGGCCCTGACGGTAACAGTAATCCAGCACATTAATTATTTACACTGCATCTAAACTCAATCTAGTGTACACAGATCAATTCCTCTGCACAACACATGGGGGAGGAAAAAGAAGGGATGGAAGGAAGGAAGGAAGGAAGGAAGGAAGGAAGGAAGGAAGGAAGGAGGGAGGGAAGGAAGGAAGGAAGGAAGGAAGGAAGGAAGGAAGGAAGGAAGGAAGGAAGGAAGGAAGGAAGGAAGGAGGGAGGGATGGATGGAGAGGGCAGATTAATAAATTAATTTAAGAAGTCATTCAAATGCTAAATTATTTACATGTCAAATCAATCAGAAGAGCTGAGGATGGATAGCTGCAAGATTGCCTCATTTTAGGGCAGTGCAGAGGGGATGGAGTGGGGTGAGAGAACCGGATAAGAGGCTTTGGGAGAGAGGCCAGACGATTAGATAAATAAAACGTGAATTTACAACCAGTAACTGCTTATATTCTAAGAATCAAGAATTAAGGAAGGTGACTCAACCAGAAATCATGAAGTACCATGTGTTTTTGCCACGTTAAACCCTAGAACTAATCCCTGAAAAACAATCTACTGTGTAAAAGACCATTTTATATACACTCCCTCTTGTTCTTCAGCTTGTATAAATCAATGAAAGTGGGGCAAACATTAGTGGTGTTGAAACGACTGAGGGCAAGTGAGATCAGTTTAAGTGTAACTACTGGAAGTGTGCTGTAGCGATGCAGGTCCATTTACACTCTAAAGTCATTCCCGCTTGTTTATGCACGTTATCTAATAGGCAACCTGTATTTTTCTTTGCTTTTTTCATGACAGTTCAGTCATGTTTTTATTTATATTATTGATACCCTAAATGTTAGCCGTTTAGACAAACTCCTGTGATTGACTCCTGTGATACAGTAATTTTTACCCTTGGAACCTACTTTCAAAAAGCCATTTAAATCATTTTATTAGAAGACGGCTAATGTAATTATTTGTTTATTAGTATCATCCAGAATTTTAATACTGATGCCTACAGACACAACATTTCCGTTAGTATCCAACTGAGCACATCAGTTCTTTGAAAACAGAGAGATAGAGGACCAAAATAAATGGCTTC
Organism: Sinocyclocheilus anshuiensis; assembly: GCF_001515605.1. NCBI lineage: Eukaryota > Metazoa > Chordata > Actinopteri > Cypriniformes > Cyprinidae > Sinocyclocheilus > Sinocyclocheilus anshuiensis. The sequence continues at coordinate 1,566,008 of NW_015548288.1, forward strand.
TATGAGACATATTTTTTATAGCACAAGAACACTTTCCTCTGCGTTCAGGTAGAATAACTATCACTGTTCCCCTTCGTGCTTTCACTATGCATAATAAAACCAATGTCACATGATACAATGGGAATCATATTTTAAACAGTGAGCACAAATCCATTCGTCTGCAGTATTCTTGCGCCGACTGAGCAAAGTTGGTGCAGACCTGAAGCAGTATTTGAGGAAAATAATTACTTTCTCCATCGGAATGACTTTGGGCCACAGGTGTACTTTATAATGAGTCTATGTGCCTCAGATATGGCTGAGTGCTACTGTGATTGATAGGTTTGGAGATCTGTCACTCAGCATTTATACTAAGACTTATAGAGAAATACACAAACAGATGATAAAAACCCTTAGAGAGAAAACTAGAAGTTGATTCGGATAGTAGCCTACCTGTCAAAAACTGCCTTCAAAGTGATGATTTTAATACTTACTGCATTAGTATTATATAATGATGTTTTGTGATTTAAAGTGCTGTAATAATGGATATGTAAGGCAAATGTAAATGCACAAGGCCTCAGCAATAGCAGCAAATGAAGTGTGCTTTAAAGGTGCTTCACATTAAAGCCACTGTGGAGATACTGTCAGGCTTTTAAATGAGCCCAATTAGAGGCAAGGAAAGCCGAATGGCAATTTTATCATTAGCTCTTCTGAGTAATTCACTAAATTAGAGCAGCTCTTGTTAAAGTTTAATTTTGAAACATTCTGAATAGATGGCGACAGTTGCCACAAGGTAATAATGCGTTTTTAGGCTAACTCGCTTTAAACAGGCTCAAAATGAGGTTTGCATAAATTGTAGATTATCATTGTTAGATTTGTAAGACATTTTAGCATTTGTTTGATTTTTGCAAAGAGGATGTTTAAGCTCATTAGTGAAATAAACTATGCAATAAAGGCAACTGAAAATGCTGTTGTGTTTCTATAAGATTCATAGATCATCATTATTGTTGCATTATGAACTAATTTATTCTCGGGACGATAGTTTAGAGGTCAAAAGTTCAGCCAAAACTGAAAAGTCTTCGTCATTTACTAACCCTCATGTTGTTCTAAACCTGTGACTTTCTTATGTAAAACACAAAAGAAGATGACACATGACATATTTTTTGGGTAAATTGCCCTCTACACTTTTTGCCCCCAAATTGAGCTATGAATAAATAATATTAAAATTATGTAAATAAATAAAATAAATACATCTTTAAGAATGTGTTTCTTTTCATAAATGTACTTAACTGATGTAAGGTCAGTCAAAGCTGAAAAAAGTTCACTATAGACATAGACATAAAGACAACAAGACACAGTATACTTAGCCCTAAAATGAGCAAATGCTGTATCCTGATTCTTGCTAATTGGATAAAAAATATTGTACAGCAGGTTGAGCAAAACTATCTATTTGTCTGTCTGTCTGTCTATCTATCTATCTGTCTGTCTATCTATCTATCTGTCTATCTGTGTCTGTCTGTCTGTCTGTCTGTTTGTCTGTCTGTCTATCAGTATGTCTGTCTGCCTGTAAATCTTAAAACTTCATGGCTTTCTAAACTGTTTTTAAAACTTTCAAAATGTAATCAGTGTAAAAATAAATGCTCTTTTATACATGAAAATGTCAACATTCAGCATTTGCATTTCAGACTTTGCTTTTCCAGTGCATTTTTTCTTTATTTCAATCTACAGTAAAACGAATTGATATTCAAAACAGTTTTAATTTTGCTTATTCGCATTTTGCATCATGTTTGCTACCCCCATTAAAATTCAATTCAAATTCAGGAATTGAACTGAAATTTCTCAGTTTGATTCTGAATGATGCACAATACTGTTCTGCAAAAGACTAAGATGTTCATAATGCAAACAGGTTGTTGAATGCAGGATTTGCTATTTTACTAGTTATTTGTCATCAAATTGCAATTTGTTATTATTATTATTATTTCATTTATTTATGATAACAAATGTGAATTCCAACACACAGCTTTTTCTTTTCACATGTGTGAAAATAGATGAAAGTTGTAAACCACCTGTGTTTTACTGTGGAATGGCCGGGGAGGTGATAGAGGCAGAGATTACGGCAAAGATCCTAATTAAGCTCAAATGCGGCTCTAACATCATAGGTTGTGTGCTGTGTATATCTTTTGCTTTTTCTAAACCTGTTAAAACACTCATCTGATTACAGCATTGTGCAACAGAGTGTCACCTGTCACTACAGCGATGACACTTGAAAGCAAGAGGTGCTCTGGTTGAATAATCACATTTTCACAGACACTTTTACCACTGTACAACTGTTCCATTTTCAGAAAAATAATCACTCTCGTTGTATTCTCACTGGAATTGAAGTTACTTCTGAGCAATGGTGTGAGCTCAATTCAGCTTTGAGACATTTAGCTTTTTTTCAAACAGGAAATAGCATTTTTTCTTTGCAGTATGTGGCATATTGAATTGATAAGAACTGATATGTGTCATGGGGTAAGAGTCAGTTGCAGGGATGTTTGAAAACAAAGTGTGTGAGCATGCATTCAATTACTGTTTTTGTTATGCCACATATTGTCAGTTGTGTTGTTGAACAACTGAGAGGCTGAATTACTCACCGTTGTAGGGTATCAGACCGAATCAGACAATCTAAGATTTGGTCAAAACATGGTTGAAACATGAGGAGCCAAATTCCAAAGAGACCCAAGACACAGGATGTTCGTAAATCAGATCTTGGCCCCACAAGCCTGAACCAACTAGCAGCTTTGAGTAGCTCCCACTGCTTCCCAGGACTGAACTTCCAGCCAATCAGCAACCGCAAGAAACCCCCTGTTCTGCAAGGACCACAACAAAGAGAACCCCCGTACAGGAAACGCAACGCAACGCAAGTATCTCCAGATCCTAGCTGAACTGGTGCATTTAATACAAATTTTAACCTAATTGAGGAACTCAATGCGAGGGTTAATTAAGTGATTGATGGTTGTTCAGATCTATGCAGTTTCCCTTACACCGTTGCCCAAACATGACACCCTCTTGAGAGAGAGAATATTTAGATTATTTAGAAGCTTTCAGCACAATCTCCATAACTACCTTGCAGCTGCTGAAAAAAAAAAAAAAAAAAAAAGTTAATTTATTTTTAGTGATGTGATACCATAATATACTCCACAATCCCTGCCTTCCCGCTGGCTCTGGAGAGGCCTAGCCACCCGCATTGCCCTGAAAATAATTTCTGATGACGTGAATCAACGCACAGCTTTGGAAGTTAGTAGCTACTCTGAAACACACACACACACACACACACACACACACACACACACACACACACACAGAGGCTCTGAGAGTTCTCTTGTCCACCCACTGTTAGGTAGGCGTCCTCTCTGATGCTCAGTGTTGGAGCGAGAGAGCGAAAGGAAGCTGGGATGGATGGGTGAGTGGTAGAGACAGAGAGAAGAATGACAGATGGGTGAGAAACGAACATATGTGAAAGCTACAATATTGAAATTTAAGGTGACAATAAGCTTTGTTGTTCACTTGAAAGTGTGAAAGGCTCTTTTCTCACTCCACTTGTATTCAGAGAGCATGGCTTTGTGTGTTTTCCCTTGACTATTTTCTGTATCAAAGACTATGTGCTTTTGTGCTGGAAGTTGGGGATTATGTATTTGGTGTCAACGGTTTTGAGCCATTTTAGTCAAGTAATTGTCTCCGTGGAAGCATTTTAGGGCTTTTTGGGCTTATTGCTGGAGTAATTGCATCCTAAGTGTTTTGTGTGGGTTACACAGAGACTTTTGAACTCTGTAGTCGTTTGCATTAGTCATCCTGAAGATACCATAGTTGCCGTTTTATTACCATTTTTGCGTGACGTTTCTCATAAAATTGATCTTGAACCTAAAACCTACTTAATACGAAACCAGAATATTAAATGAAAATCTGTTTTAGGTTTTAGTTTTTTGGGCTTGTTTGCAATTTATTTAATAGGACAATTTAGAAGCAGTAGTAAGGAGAAGAAGACTGAGACAGCACAGGGAAATGACCCAAGTCACACAATCATGTCAGATACAGTTACCAGGTCAGGTCTATGACAAATGAAACCCTGTTTGAACTGCAAAAAATGTTTGTCCAGACATTTGCTTAGAATTTTGCTTGGAACTCGTTTTTGCCAAACATATTCAATATAATTCTGCTAGTTTGCCCAAAAATAACATTTTTGTCATCATTTACTCACCTTTATGTTGTTCTGTATGACAACTGAATCAATTTTTTTTTTTTTTTTTTTTTGCAGAGCATGAAGGGAAAGTTTTTGAAGAATGTTGGTAAAGCAAATTTGCTTTTGTCATTATTATCTTCACCACTTATCTTCTACAAAAATGTGGAGATTTCCATGTCGATTTATTTATTTTTTTTCTTATAGGAGATCACCACATATTTGTGTAGTAAGAGAACATAATAATGATAAAATCAACTTGCTTTAAGCAGTCACCATTTTTTTTTTTTTTTTACATTAAATATTTATAATAACTGATGTAAATGTTAACATGAAATCAAGCTACATGTTTTGTCCCTTTAAAATCATCAGATAAAATCTGTAAACACTAAAAACATTAGCCATGAAATATAGTTAAAAATATTAAAGTATTGTTGAAAGCTCACTGAAAAAAACAAATATGATTGATGTTGTTCACTTTATTTAAAGAATTCATTTTGATTTAATACCATCCCTTACCAAAACATAGTATACTTCAAGTTTATTTTAGTAAGTATACTTAAGTAAAGTTCAAGTATATTTTTAAGTATACTTTATGTAGTAAGTATACAAATATCAGTGTACTAGTAGTATACTTGTAAGAAAACACAGATTCTAGGAGCACAATTATAGCTAAAATATATTTAGACTTTTTCTAAGTATAAGTCAAGTATACTTAAATGTCATTTTAAGTATATTTCTGAGAAGTACATAAAGCCCATTTCTGAGAAGTACATAAAAAGTAGACAAAGTATACTTTCCTATTTTTAGTTTAAAAGAAGTATACTAATAGCACACTTGAATAAACTTCTTTTTCGTAAGGGATTGTATCAGCTTTCACATTCAAACATGATTGCTTTATTTTAAATTGATTTGAAATGGTTACTCTTTGGCTTAACTCTGTTTTCATTTGAACGAACATGTTTCAATCAAGCAGCTCGATCAAAAATGGTTTCTGAAATTTTTACATTTTTTTTTTTTTTAACTGTCTATTAGATTATTATGTCTAGGAGGGGGAACCTCAAGTCAATATTCTGTTGTGGGCTGCAGTCCAAATTGGTTTACTTTATCAATCTCAAGTATAATGTCTGACCTTGTGAAACTATAATTAGCATTAACTGTCTGCTTTATAACCTTTATCAAGATGTGATTAGATAATGAGCATGAACTCATTGGTATCTCAGTGGGCTGGAATGCACCGCTGCAGTCTAGCAAGTACTTTGTGAGGTCGGGGTCTCTCAGTTTAACTCGGGGCCAGCTGTTATTCAGTGATTGCCACAGAAATCTCAGGCCATAGCAGTTAAAGATCGCAAAGCTAACCACGGTTTTGAAATTGATCATTATTTTAAAAATAACTTTAGACAGAAATTACATCTCACACACAACTGTAATTCCTTTTTCTCCCACTGTGTTCGTGGTGCTTACAGTTTGCCAATAGTTTCTTACATATTTCCAAAAACAATGTATTGTATGGACAGAACGATGCCTTCCATTGATCCAGAATGCACTGGCTTTTGAATAGAGTCCAATCGAGTATGTCCCTGTAATGGAGTGAAGCTTTCTTTTTTTCTTCCAAAGTAAATAAATCGTATTGAGTGCAAGAGAAAACCAGGACAATCCAGTTTCCCATTCATGCATCAAGACACCCTAGTTCTACCCCTCAGATTGCATCAGTTCACATGTGCCTGTGGCCTCGATTGCCGCCCAGCGTCTCACTGGTGGATCTTCTTATGTGTGTTTGTGTATGCTGTCCTTGGCTTGCCCTTCTATCTCGTATTTGTAATAGGCACACTGTAAAAAGTAATGAGTTGAACTTACTTGGAAAACCTGTGGAAACTGATTGCCTCAAATTTCTCAAGCAAATTAGTTTATAATTTTTGAGTTAATAAAACTTACTGTAACTTTGTATAGGTAACTTGTGTATATGTATAGGTTACCAGAAAACTTGAGTGTTGCTAACTCAATTTGACAAGTTCAGCCAACTTAGAGATTTAAGTTAAGCTTAGTGCACAGAACTCAAACAAAACAGTTCTCTTAACAAGTCTGCTTTGTTCACATTACTAGACAAATGTGTGGAAACAGATTGCCTTAAATTTCTCAAGTAAGCTGTACTCAAAACTTGAAGTTGTTAATACAAAGACAGAAAACAGATTGTTAGCACAACAATAGGGCATTTAATTGTTTAAAACAATGTTACTTCAAGTCATTACTTTTTAGGCATGCTATCAAATCAACAATTTAACACTGTAAGAAAAATTGCACATACTGCACTCAGGAAATAGAAAAAAAAACCATCAACATCCCTTTTATGACACCTTGTAAATCTAGATTCACCATTTTCTAGAATTACCTTTTTCTAAATCAAT
>NW_015548288.1:1573283-1575278 GCF_001515605.1 Sinocyclocheilus anshuiensis
ACTCCCAACACATTGAAGAAATTAAAATAGGGGTAGCAGAACACATTAATGTTTTTGTCATATGCTGCAATTACCAAAATCCAGTAAATATATTAAGTTATTAATATAAATATGATGATTGTGAAACGCTCTACTGGATTATGAGGCAGCAACAGCTTGTGGGCAAGCCAAAAAGCTGAAATCTTACTGTTATTTGACAGCTTGAAGAAAAAAAGATTCAGAACCCTCTGTAAAAAAGAAACAAAAAAAAACCCTTAACCATTTCAAATTGTATTCACTCTAAAACTGTATTCATTGTTTCTTTGCACCAGACAATGGAAACAGACCTTTAATCCAACAAACTAGATGCTCTTAAGTACTGTTTACTAAAGTTGTTTAGTTTAACTATTGCATCCACCTGAAAGTTCACATAACAGAGTGTAATTAAGTAAATTCAACAAATTTGTAAAAATCAGTTATGTTTACTCGCTTTTCTTAAGTAGATTCAGTGATTACTTTTTACAGTGCATCACTTCACACCCTATAGCTTTCGGGGTGGATTGGAGTTGAAGGAGCAGCCAGCCGTACACATACACACGCTTGTTTTTCTATCGTGGTGAAAACTTTCCATTGACTTCTGTTGTTTTTATACTAAGCTAATGATATTTTCTGTCCCCTAACCTTAAATCTAACCCTCACACAAACTTATTTGCATGTTTAGAGTTTAATTAAAACATTATTTAGTATGTTTAATAAGTTTTTCTCATGTGAATACCGTACAATGTAGGTGATTTCAGGTTTTACTATCCCTTTGGGGTCCATGTTGGCAAAACCTTTCCAGACTTTTGCTTGGAATACGCAGGTACAAAGAGAGGATAGAGGAAGGAAGGGTGAGCCGGAGTAAATGAAATTGAGAGAAGAGATAGAAAGAGAAAGCGAGTGATAGAGAGTTCATATTTGTGGTCAGATGCTATTGATTCTTATGTTATTGCATGCATTATTCACAGGAAACTCCTATGTATGAGTGGAGATATATATAAGAGGAGCACTGGTTGAAAAATCCATTCGTCTTCTTCACTGTGAGATATCTGTGCAATGTGCAATTTTGTTTCTTTGTCATGGCCCTAGTTGAGATTTGTTGGAAACCTCAAGGTGTGTCTATGATTATAAAATAACAATGATATTGAAGTAGTGTCCTGGCTGCTATAGAAACAGTCAGCGTTCTGAGAGCCCGTCCACACGGAGATGCGTTTAGCTGTGCACGTCAACATTTTGTATCGTATCAGCGTTTCGTCCAGACGGATCCAGTGTTTTGGGAGCCTGAAACCGCTATTTATTTAAACCAGGTCCCAGAGTGGATAAATCTGAAAATGACACCCTTGTGTTTTCGTGTGTACAGCTAATCCGTATATTTTGTGAAACAATGATGTCATCACCCCTCATCTCAACCAGTGTTAATTTTGACAGCAAATTTTGATTTAGCTTTAGTCATGGTCTTTTGACTGAAATGCCATTTAGTTTTAGTCATATCAGAATCAGAATCAGAATGAGCTTTATTGCCAGGTTTGTTTACACATACGAGGAATTTGTTTTCGTGACAGAAGCTTCCACAGTGTAACAGAATGACAGTGACAGAACAAAAAAACACAGATTAATTCTCCGTTCATGCGACGCAAAAGAGTACTCGCGCACCGCGAGACGTGCTTCTGCGCTCAGAAAACCGGACCGAATTGAGTTCTCTCTTGCGTCGTCAGATTTATCCATATGTCTGCTTTTCTCTTACTCCCACATATTGACATTTTTGAACATTTTATGCACGTGCAGCAAGTGTACGTTAGCTTATGTCCCGCCGGTTCATATGTACGCGAACACTGATCTCAACCCTAGTCAGATACCACAACGTCATGTAACAGCAACAACAACAACAATGGCAGAATACATGCTTGTGTTCATGCTGCAGAAGCTACGGAGCTGTAATGACTTTGATTACTTAATTTTAAGGGAATTAATTATTAT